>NC_056730.1:95679170-95752583 GCF_019279795.1 Protopterus annectens | reverse complement strand
GTAACATGAGGCAATTGTAACATTGCCTCAAGATTCCCAGATTCACCAGCTGAACAGGAGAGGACGCTAGCAACTGACCCTTCGACATGCTAGAAATAGTGAAAAAGATTGCTGTGTAACTGAGTCAGAAAGGACCTATAGGGAGATGTGTACTCAACAGAATTTAGGTGAATGAAGTACTTTATTTTGTTTGAGTGCTTTACCTGTATAAAAATGCTTTAGGAGCAAGTGCTGAGCTTTCAGATAGAGTACAGGCTGTTTAGATTGCAAGTAGAACAGTTCTAAGGGAAATATTGAACAGCAGACTTGGCGGAGCCAGAAAAAGTTTAACCAAGTTTAACCAGCTGCTATGCGACCAAGAAAGCCGTGCAAAGGCGGATTTTAAGCAGTGAACTACAAAAGAGCTAGGAATGGTCCCAAACAACCAATTACTACAGCTTCTTGTGCTGAGGTCACTTCCCCCAAGGACAGGTAGGCTGCTCAAGGCTCCCCACTCCCACTGGTGAGCAAAGAAACTTCCTTCTATCCAAGTAAGGTAATGGACAACACAGGAACTACACCACAGCCCAGAATACAGCAATGCCTGTATACTGGTCTAAACTAGTTGAGAAAGGTGGGAAAACCAGGATTATTTTTTTGTTTTTTTTTTGTAGAAATACACAGAAAATGCAGAGACAGTGATAAATTAGTTACACAGGCTAGCACACTTTAGTGGGCAGCCTCCACAGTTAAATTAAACAAACAAGCAAACTTTCGATTAAATTCGACTAAATGTAACTAAGTGCAGATTTAAAAATAAATGCAGTAATCAGAAAAAAAACAGTTCAGGCTAGTTTAAAGTAAGCAACAGAAGCTGTTTCCAGTGAAAAGTTAGCTCTGAATGAGCTACAATATAATAGTTCCATCGCAATTCGCCCAACAGATTACGGTGGGCTCATAGTTGTAATGAATAGGTTACATTGTCAATCTATGACCTTAATGTTAAGTGATAGCAGTTTCTATGACAAGATCCTGATTGAAGATGTGCATAAGGTGATTTCATCAGTGGGTAGGGACATCTCTGATATTTTTTCAGCCCATCTTATTACTTAAGTGTTTTCTTTCTTGAAAGTGGCCAATCCGTTGATTCCACTAATACAGGGACTGCCAAAGATCCATAAACAAACATCCAGTAAGGAGATGTTTTTACAGAAACATGGTGTAGCTATGGGGACTTCATTTGCCAATAGCTACGCCAACATGTTCCTTGCCCATTGGGAGATCAACACGTTGTTTCCTATTCTGGGTTATAAGGAACATGTTTTATTTTATCGGAGTTTTGTCGATTTGTTTTTGTTATGGCAAGGGTCGTTTGAGAAGTTGGTACACTTTTATAATACTATGAATAGTTTGACTGACTGCCTTAAATTCACTTTTAATTGGTCTTATACCCGTATTGAGTTTTTAGACCTATATATTGAGAAGTTAGATGAGCATACAATTAATACAGGTATCCATCATAAGACATGTCATAGAAATGCTTTCCTTTTTAGGTCTAGTATGCATCCTGGTTATTTCTTTCGAAATTTAATCAGAGGACAAGGAATGAGGGCCTCTAGGTTGAATCAGTCTACTGATGGTTTTGAACATGAGATTGCTGGTTTAGAGAAGAAGGTGCAGGATAGCAGTAAATCCAAATAGCGCGAACCAACTTTAAAGTGCAAATGCGTTTATTTAAACAAAGATCACATGATCTTTGTTTAAATAAACGCATTTGCACTTTAAAGTTGGCTTCAATATTATTACTATCCTGCACCTCCTGCATCTCCATTCACTTGCGGTTTGTCAGTTGCAGTACTTTTTGTTTTTTTCAGTTCCTGGTTACTGGTTTAGAGAAGAAGTTGTTAGCAAGGGGATACAGTACTGTTGAGATCGGTAGACTATGGTCTGATCTCTAACATCTGAGGTCAACTACAGCGTGTCTAGATTTTGGACCCATCTTGGAGGTAGGTGCCGTTGATGGCACTAAGCACCACCATGAATGGTGTTAGAATTTCCCTGGTTTTTTACCAGTGATCATGGAGATGTCACTGGTTTATTTGCACAACACTGGCCTATTTTACAAGCTGATGATGAGATCAGTAGGATTGTAGATGACAAACCTAGGTTTAGATTCAAGAATCATAAAAATTTGAGGAGGCTTTTGTGTTATGATAGAGGTCTAGTTAGAATGACCCCTGTTATAGGTCATACTATGCCCTGTGGCACTTCTAATGTTTGCACTTTCATTAACACATCTGATGTTTTTTTTATCACCCAGATCTCCTTAGAGAGTTTACCTTCAAAGTAGATGCTAACTGCATGGCCTCTCACATTGTTTACTTAGCGGAGTACTCTGCCTGCAGTTCGTTTTATGTTGGCAAAACCAACAGGGTGCTCCGTGACAATGAGGGAGCATATATATCACATTAGGAAAGGTTCATTACGTAATGCACTTTCGAAACATGTTTTAGAACAGGGGGAAACTCACACTTTCAACTTCAGAGTTATTGAGGTCATTTTGCCCAGTATTAGGGAAGGAGATATCACATATACTGAGCAGAGAGAGACCTGTTGGATTGTAATACTTCGTGCAGACCGAGAGAAAGAGTTGAATGACAGGGCTTCCATCAAACCTTTATTAAAGAAAAGGAGATTGCAGAAATGATTTTTTATAAAAAATTATTTAAAAATTGTTATAAATATTTACATTCATTTCTATTTTTATTTGTACTTTTGGGTTTGCTTTCTTGATGTTTTTTTTTTATATTAATATGTTGGCAGAATGTTTGCATGCTTATATTAAGTAGCCAAAGCACAGCTATATGTAAGTATTTTTTACATGTGCTGTTTAGATGCCCGTTTAGTATTTGGAGAAGCAACCATTCCTTTAAGATGAATGAGTTATGTAACTAATGTAGTTTTTTCATTGGAGAGAGTTTTAACATCATGTGCTTATATGGAGTGCGTTTTTATTTGTCTGTATCTGGTCTGAGGAAGCTCTATTGCTAAAGCGCTTACTGATTTTTAATAAACCTTGTGGACTGCTTTTACTACCTGAAGATTTTCTGTTATGTCTTTGGTTTATCCGCTTTTGTGATTGACACAGCAATATAGTAACTGTGCCCACTTGTCCTTGGCTTGGACTTTGCCTGGTTCGTTCCGTTGCTTGGCTTTTACTTTGTCTTTTGTCATTTACTTTCCAGCAACGAAGATTTACCTCTTTGTCTGCTCTTCACTTTTATAGTTAACTTTATATTCGACTGAAATGTTTGGTAAGCATAAAAACACAGGCATTAACACAACTTAAGCTTTTAGAAAGAACTGTTAACTACACCTCTACTAGATGGCTACTTGGATAGTGAGATCAGTATCATTCTTGTCATTACAACTGGCTTGGTGTATTGACCAGATTGCTATGTGGACCTTTGCCAAGATTCACCATCAATAAAAAAAAATATATTTATACATAGGTATATATAATGTGTGTCTGTGTGTTTTTTATATTTATACATATATAGATATATAGATATATAGATATATAGATATATAGAGATATAGAGATATATTTAAAATAGATTATAATGTGTGTGTTTTAAAATGTGTACATGTACACTAAAGTTATTAAAGTTTTGCTCTTGCCATGATCCTACATAAATTTACCTTGCCCCTCCCTCCAGCCCCTAACCCTTTCCTATACCAACAGTAGACCCAAGCTTAACTTCTGTCTCTAACTAGTGTCACTTTTTTTTACTTAATTGTCCTGTTATGTTGTACTGTATATGCCTGGCTGCAATTGTTCTGAATTAGTGTATACAATGGTTTGTATAACTGTCAACTTTTTAGCTACATTCACAACTATTACTATAATTATGTTAACTATTTAAGTGTCATTGTCATTTTTTATTTTCTTATGGAGGTTTTCTCCTCAGGTCTCTGCTGAAAATGAGCCTTTGCTCAGTCAGACTAACCCGGTCAACAAATGTCAAAATAATAATAAAAAAAAATGTGTACTTACACATTAGGAGCCAAGATGTGTGGCGTAGTTTTGGCAAACTGGGTATGTTTGCTGCCAGAACAGAATTTCAGAGTTGCAGAGCTTAACATTTATTATAAAATTCAGTGAGTGCGTCAGTCTTTATAATTGAGAGAACCTTAGAGTTGTATATTACTACTAAATTTCAATGAATCCTCCTGAGGTGCACCTCAGGAAATGTACACTGTTAGTGAAGTTTTGCTATTGATACATGTAAGAATGCCTTTAGTGTTCCCTGCAGCATTGGTGTAGAGCACAAGAAAAGTAATTGAATTGACGGCTGCAAGATTATATTAGGTTACAGTCGTATGGAAGCTGGTCTCTCATTTGTATGTATGAAGACCAAATCTGAAATCATTATTAGAGCATGAAGGCAACTTTGAATGGAGTACTACCACTAAATCTCTGCTTCCTATAAAAATATATCCATTAATTTTGAGGATACTTTTACTAGTCTGACTAGAAAGGCCTGTTAAACCCTAGTTCCACTTAGGGGGTCTGTTTGGCCTTTCATGTTTGTTGTGAGGCCTATGTGTGATAAAACCAGTAGAAAGCTTTCACAATATCAACAAATTGAACAGACACATAAAAATTTAAATTTATTACAGTGGTTTTATATCTGATTAATACACTGTGATCCATTTGTGTGTGTGTTTAAATCTTTATATAAAACAGGACTCTAGGGAAGGAAATTGTGGTTGCAAGTGTTGGGAGAAAGGGTGAATGGTAAATTTACTTTAATTCCAATTCAGGGCTTAATGTCTGTACCAGTGTATCTGATGTCTGTTCAGTCTTCATCAAACCTGTGGAGCTCGGAACCAACACTACCATCAGCAAGTTCAGGATCCGAAGCTAGAGCTCCTCCAACCATACGCATACTGCCCAGCTCCTCTGAGATGCCCTAGATCTTGTTTGCCACACTCAGCTAAAGCATCGGATCTGTTAGAGCTCCTCCGCTAGTCATCATAAGTGACTATATTTTCTTCTTTGAACTCTTTTTCTACCCTTTTTTTTTTGTTTTGCTGTATACAAAAAAAAAGTTTAGTTAGTTTAGTGTTACTCTTTCCTCACTGCTCACTCTTTCATTTTCCACTATGTCAGAAAAATCTAACAAGCCAGTGGGTTTCAAGAAATGCAATTCCTGTGGGCAAAGGATCCTCTTTATCTGATGCCCAGAGGTAGTGCATTTACTGTTCGGGTCCTGCTAACCTTCAAGTCTATTCCTCTGTCTTCAAAGCCTTTCTCCCTCAGGCCCTTGCAAATAGATGCAGTAAACTTGTTAAGGGACTTGTGCTGTCCCCCCTTCTACTGAAGCTTCAGTTGCAGGAGCTCAACCCCCCCCCCCCGTTAAGAAATCTAAGGAGGTCAGGGAACATAAACAGTCCCTGGACCCCTCTGTGTCTTCTGAGTTGCAGCCTCCTAAGATAGCCCTGGGACTGTCTGAGCACAGTTCCCCTACTCAGATACTGGTCTCTTCTTCACCCTATGCCCTTTTGAGTCCGGAGCCATTGGCACAAAGTCTGTCCCCTAGGGTTGTCTCACCCAGCCACTGCAGTCCCTCCTCTGTATCCTCTTCCATTAGGTCCTCTCTGACCCTGTCAGAGAACGTTGTGGACAGATTCAGGAACTTTCTTAAGATGCAGATCCAGATGAGTGTCCAGTCAGCTCCATCCCCAGCGGAATCTGCGAGCTGATCCTCCCCATGTAGGGTCAGTTCTCTTTCTCCAATCCAGCCTACCGTTTCTGAGCTCCTGGATGCTTTGTCTCCCTGGTGCTGGTCTGTCAGCCCTGATAGTTCTGTCCTTTAAGTCGGATTGCTTCCATGACTGGAGCGGTTCCAACTGTCTGATCCGAGCACATTTCAGAACTGAAGCTTCGACGTCAAGTCTGGGGGAATGACTTCCACTCCATAGTTTTCGGAATTGTCGCTTCCCCTTGGTGGCTTAGCATTAAACAGCTCAGGGCCAACTCGGCCCTTGGAGCAGGGGGCTGTTGGTGGTTGGGGATGACTTGCTCCTGATCCCTTGGGACAGAGTCATCTTCCTGGAAACTCCAGCAGTCCTCTTGCATTTGAGGTGATGGAGAGGGTCTCTCTGCCTGTAGGAGAACTCTGGCACCTACCATTTTGGATCCTCCCCTTCCCATCTTCTGTTCTGTGTCTGAGATCTCTCTTCTGCCACCAGCACATCCAGTTCCATCCAAGGAAGCCCAGACGTCTTCCAACACCTTTCTGGAGCATCCCACTGAAGAGGTTCCTCAAAAGAGAAGGTGCAAAAGGAGGCACCTAGATTCCCCAGAAGAGTCTCTCCTGATGGACACGGACTTCGATGAAGGGGAGTGGGTCCTCCAGATCTCCACCTGATGTCTCATTTGGAAACGTATTGGAGATTCTTCACCAGAGAGGTGGTTGGTTGGCCCTAAAGCCCAGCTCGGATGAGTTGGTGTTCCTGGAGGCCTTCAGGGCTGGCCCATCTACATCCTGGTTGTCCCCACCTGCAGATCCTTACGTGAATGTAGTATCTCAGTGGGCTTGGAAGGAACCAGATGCTGCAGAACCTATATTGAAAACAGCAGGCAAGATCCTTAGTGCCCCTTTGGATAGATCTCGCTGGACAAAGGGCATTCCAGTAGATGCCATGGTGGTGGCTGTGGCCACCAAGAAAGAGCGTGCACAGGTAAGCTCTACTGTCTATCCCCCTAACAGGGAGTCCCGGGCTATGGACAAGTTTGGAAAATGCCCTACGAGCATTGTATTACCTAGCCCATTTCACCAGACTACAGAGGGATTTACTTAAAGAACTCTCTAGTTCTGGTCCTATGTCCATGACTCCTGAGGATCAGACTTCCTTTACCTCCTGTATAGTCACACTACAGTCCATTTCCAATGTGTCCATGAGGCTTATCTCTTGAGCTGTTGAGGGCATCTCTAGGGCGGCCAGTTCCTGCATTGCTATTCGGTGCCATGCCTGGATGTGGCTACGTGATTTTACGGAACCTTTTAAGGCGGCCTTTGTCAATGCTCCCTTTGGTTCCTCCCTTTTTGTACTGACTGTACGTGGCACTCTCTCTCCCATAGCAAGAAAGATGGAAAGACCCTGTCTGCCATTGGGATCCACTTCTTGACCCCACATATTTCCTTCTCCAGGAATCAGCATGGGGAAAAGTTGTGGTTTAGAAAAAGCCAGGGTCCTTTCCAAGATGCTAAGATTTTTTTCCCCCAAGGGCCAGAGGGTGGAATAATTCCAATGGTAGATGCCGCCGTCTGGGCAGAGGGGGTCCGTTGAATCAGGGGTCTGAGGATTCACCCTCGTAGAAATCCTTACAGCATCTCTAAGGTGTTGCCTGACTGTCCCCTCTCTGGAGGCAGTCAGGGGGAATGATGCTCCTTGCACCTAGATGCCTGGTCATCCATCACGAATGATTGATGGTTGCAAGGTGTTTTATATCCAGAGATTATGCCATACCCTTTTTAAATCCGTCAAAGCCCAGACATTAACTCCCCAATGTCCCACACAATCAGAGGGAGGCAGCAACTTTTGAAACTGAAGTTGCTCCAAAAACGAGTCATCCAGGAGGTCCCCTCAGACCAGCATGGATCAGGGATTTACTCCCAATTCTTTTTAGCTCCGAAGAAAACATAGGACCTCAGGCTCATACTGGACCTGACTTGTCTGAGCAAGTCAGTGAGGCAAACAAAGTTCGGGATGGTCATGGTTCAGTCCATCCTTCCCTTTTTACAGAGACGACTGGATGTGCTCAATAGACCTTAAGGATGCGTACTATCGTATTAAAATGAGCAGATGCTCCAGAAGTTTTCTCTGTTTTCTGGCAGGGATCCAGTCACTACCAATTCCCTGTGCTTCCATTTGGTCTCCCTACAGCTCCTAGGGTGTTTACCAAATGCATGGCAGTGATCGCAGCTCACCTCTGACTGCAGATTCCATGTGTTTCCTTACTTGGACGATTAGCTCCAAGTCGCACCAACTAGGCATCTACTGATCCAGGCCAGGGGTTTTCTCCTACAACTCACCCAGACATTAGGGATCACCATAAACCTCCAGAAATTGCAATTGCAACCTGTGCATAACACAGATTTTTATAGGGACCCACTTGGACACAAGTACAACCCTAGCCCTTCTTTCACCCGACATGATTCTCTCTGTGCAGACACATATCAAACAAATGTTACCGTTCCCAGTCCCTACAGAAAGTCTGGTTCTCAGAGCTCTGGGTTCTGTAGCTACGGCAATTGCATTACTACCAACAGCTCTCTTACGTATGAGAATTCTCCAATGGACACAGTCTGTGCAATGGTCCCTCCTGCATCACCTCCTCCATCATCCTGTCAAACTATCTCGGGTATGGAGGAGCACTCTCTTGTGGTGTCTTCATGATCTGGAAGTATTCAGGGTAGCCCTTTCATTCTTCCCACCCCCATTGCCATGTTGACCACGGACGCCTCTCTGGTGGGTGGGCAGGGGGATTACTTTGGACAGACAGTCCAAGGCATGTGGACTCCTCAAGCGACCAACCTGCATATCAAAAGCCCTGCATATCAAAAGTCCTAGAGATGAGGGTGTTTCTTTCTTCCTTTGGGGACAATTGCAATTCAGACTGACATGTTTGTTTGTGTGGTATCTCAACAAACAAGGTGAAACCAAGTCCTACCCCCTTTGAAGAGAAATGATGAGAGTGTGGCAATGGGCTCTCTAACCACACCACCAACACCCTCACATAGCAACACTAAACCTTCATATGCGGAGGCCCTTAACAATAATCTGCCCAAGTCGCAAGGACCTCTGAAACGTAAACAAATGCCAATCACAGCCAGTGTCACATAGGTCACAACATCAGTGTGCCACCCAACAACAGCCCCAAAGGCAAGGCAACATACCCAACACTTTAGTCATAGGTGACTCTATAGTCAGGCACACTGATGTCCCACTCACCAGGCTGAACAAGGAGAAAATTAGTCAGCTGCCTGTCTGGTGCCAGGATCCACCACATAACGCATGCTCTCATGTCACTCCACAACAAGTACAAATATGACTCTGTCATTGTCCATGTTAGAGTGAATGACTTGAGACGTACCTCCCTGGACTACATGAAAAGAGACATGGAAGAGCTCTCAGATCATGTGGCCCAGGCAGGTATGACCCTAGCCCTGAGTAGCATCCTGCCTTCGCCCAGAATAATACCACAGTATAAGGACAAAATGATTCATCATTTGCTAAGCTTCTGTTGTCATTCAAAGGGGATCCAGTATCGGTCTGCCTGGGATGACATGATTGACAGACCACGATGCTTTGCCAGAGATGGTCTGCACCTGTCGCCCCTGGGATTCAGGTTACTGGCTAAGGCTTTTGCCACCCCTATAATGTCTTTTTTTAGGCAAAGTTCAAAGGACAAAACCACCACTGTACCAGGTACAAGCATGCAAAATCTGAAGGTAATGCTACTCAATGCTAGAAGTCTAAACCTTAAAATACACTCTCTCGAGGCACTCCTAAAAATGGAAAACATCGATATCTGTGCAGTAACTGAGACCTGGTTCAAGGCTCCAGAGCGCACCCCAGAAATACCAGGCTACAACTCTTGCCACACTTTTCGGCCACCAAACCAGGACCGAAACACTAAATGTGGAGGAGTGTCCATATTCACCAAGGATATTCACACCACCAGGCTAGTTGCCCAACACAATGCATCTGAAATTCTCCAGGTGCAACTAACACTAGGTAAGACTGCAATCCAAATTGTAGCTTGCTACAGATGCCCCACCATGCCCCAAGATTCTCAGTACACCTTTCTAAACATACTGGAAAATATTAAGATACAACCAAATACCCTAATACTGGGTGATTTCAACTACCCTGCCATTAGCTGGGAAAACTACTCGTGTAACAACACCTTTGCCCAACGGTTCTTGGAATTCATAAATTCCAATGCGCTGGATCAACCAAGCCATAGTCCCACCAGGGGCTCTAATAATCCTAGACCTGGTCATTACCAACATGGGACATTGATGCTCCACACCTATGGTCACCCCCTCGTTGGTCAGGTCTAACCATAAGCTAATCCACCTTGACATCCACATCCCTCCCCCACCCCCCAGTAAGGAAACCTCCAAAGAAAACTTCTTCAAAGCCAGCTTCATGCTACTCAAGTCAAAAGTGACAAACTTCATGACACCCATGCAGATGGGAACTGAAAGTTTGACTGGTGACTCCTACACTAAGGCACTGTATGAGCACATCAACTTGTGCATGAATCGTGCCGTCCCAAATAGAACCAAGATGCTCTCCGCCAAAAAAGGAAGCCAATCTGGTGGTCCCTGGCCATAAACAAAATAAACAACAAAAGGAAGAAACTGTTGCAGAAGAGGAAAATCCCAGGATTCAAAAAACTCCCTTACCAGCCTCAGTAAGAAGCTGAGATCCCTCATAAAATCCTCCAAAGCTAGTCACGAAAATAAAATTGCCAAAGATTCTAAAGACAACCACAAGCATTCTATAGCCATGTCAAAAATCTAAATGGCAATGCTCCGATCTGCTCTGAGCTACAACAGAATGGCATTACATATACTGATCCCAGGGATATTGCCAATATCCTGGCAGGTCAATTCAGTTCCAACTTCACCCCCTAAAGGGCCCATCTCAATACCGAAAGATTGCCAAATTCCGCTAATAATGGCCACACAGGTAAAAACCGCACGCTCCAAAGCTAAGAATACAGCATCCATGGGAACAGACAACATTCTGGGCTGTGTACTACATGAACTACAAAATGAACTGGCAACTCACCCAAGTGTCATGTTTAATCATAGCCTCACCTCAGGCTTCGTGCCCACTGAGTGGCACACAGCTACAACTATCCCACTCCACAAAGGAGGATCCACCTTGGATCCTGGAAACTACTGCCCCATCAGTCTGACAGGCCTGATCTGCAAGGCCATGGAACGTATTATTATGGAACTTGTAAACAAAGACATCGGCAACCTTCAAATACTGGACCCCACCCAGTTTGGGTTCGTGAAGGGCCGATCCTGTCTCCTGAACCTGATTGACTTCTTCGAATCAGTTTCCAGAGCTGTGGACGAGGGTAAGGCGGTCCACACAGCCTATCTGGACCTCGCCAAGGCCTTAGTCATAGATAAACTTACTAAGCTGGGCACTAATCCTTAAATCACTCGATGGGTTGCCAACTGGCTTACTGAACCCACACTGTGTAAAAGTAGCCGACTCCAAATTCAGCTCCAGAGAAGTGGAGTACCTCAGGGTTCTGTCCTGGGACCGCTCTTGCTTGGCATCTACTTCTCTGAATTACAGGCCAACACTAAGGGACTCTGGCTAACAAAGTTCACAGATGACTGAACTGGGAGCCATTACTGAATCCCCAAATGATGTCGATATTCTACAAAAGGGCCTTACAGAAACAGATGCTTGGTGCCAGAGCCATGGGCTCAAGCTCAATGCCAAGAAATGTATAGTTATCCCATTTGGGAAAAAACATGTACCCGTGAATTGCCACACAGGTTGCAGTACACTAAACACCAAAAGTGTGATAAGAGACTTTAGCGACACAGGTGGACAGTAGTCTCACCTTCGATAACCACATCACCACAACAGTCAGGAAATCCTATGTGGCACACCTCATCACTAAGGGCTTTTCATTCAGAAAAAAAGAGGTCATTGTCCCACTGTACTCATCCCTCATTAGACCCATTATAGAATACAACGCCCAGTTTGGTATGTACCTCTCAAGATATCTGCAACAACTGGAAAGGCCACAGAAATACCTAACTAAAAGAATCACAGGCCTAAAGCAGATGCCCTATGCTGACAGTCTAAAAAAAACTCCAGCTATACTCTGTCGCATATCGTATACTGAGAGGTGATCTCTGCTTAACAATCAAGGCCATGTGAAACCCAATGTTGTTGGACATGCTACACTTAAAGAAATCCCAATCCCTCAGAGCCACACACTCCAGGGGATCTAAACCTTGTCATCACAATGAACAAAACATGCTGGAGGGATAGGTTCTTGAGCCAGAGACATCCCAGACTCTGGAAAAGAATGCCCATACATGTCAAGCAGAGCGCCCCTTTAGCCCTCTTCAAAAGGAACCTTGACAATTGGATGAGATAGGAAATTCACCCCAGGGATCACATCAGTCGCCCTGCTAGACAGGGGTCCAGGGAAGTAAATATCGTGGGAAGAAATAGCCAGGGAATTGTTATGGCTAGGCTTGTGTAGGCCCTAGGGCCGATAGCCTAGTACCAACCTATGAACCACCCACTTTCTAGTTGCGATGCACATTCCGGGGGTGAATAACCCATTGGTGGATAGACTCAGCAGGGTTCTCCTGACACCTCACAAGTGTCTCCAAATCAGTCACTGGCAAACAAGATCTTCCTCAGATAGGGTCAACCCTGCTGTGACCTTTTTGCTTCCCCTTACAAGTGCAGCAGGTACTTTTCCCTCATCCCTGCGCAGGAACAGTCATCGAGATCTCTAGTACCCATGCTTGGCCTACTGGTCTACTTTATGCCTTTCATTCTGTCCCCCTAATTCCCAAATTTATTCAGAAGGCACACAGGTTGAAGAGAAAACTGATTCTCATTGCCCCTTTTTGGCCTTGACAGGTTTGGTTCACCTTCTTTTGGTTTCACCTAATTTGCCCTCCATGGACCTTGGAACTACATCTGGACCTTTTGTCTCACCCCTCAGGGCAAATTCACCCACATCTTCGCAATTTGAAACTAACCGCATGGTTTCTCAAATTCTGGTGATGGCTAGACAATCCAGGCTTTTTTCCCCTGTCCAGAAGATTATCATTTCTGCTCCTAAATCTTCTACCTGGAACATTTATAAAAGCAAGTGGAAAAGGTTTTCCAAATGGGCTGAACAGCATCACATTGATCCACTTATGGTGACCATTTCAGCAGTCTTGGATTTTCTGGCTAGTCTTTTTCATTTGGGGGCTAATTTCTCTACCGTCAAAGTTCAATTAACAGTTATTTCTAATTTTTATATCAGAGAGAATACGTCTTTGGCTTCTTCCAGATTTTGCAAAGCCTTTCTGAAGGGTACTTTCCTTCTCTGACCTCCTATCAAGCACCCTACTCCTCCATGGGATCTTGCACTAGCTCTACAAGCCTTGATTTTACCCCCCTTTTGAACCTGCTGCTATGGCTGATTTGAAATTCCTGTCATGGAAAACCGTCTTTTTAATGGCCATTATTTTGGCCAAGAGGGTTTCTGAACTTCAGTCGCTTTCTTCCAAACCCCCCCGCCCTTTATTTTATTTTCCATAAAGACAGAGTTACTTTACTTACTAATCATTTTTTCCTACCAAAGGTTTTGTCGGACAATACTTTTAATCAATTTGTTAATCTTCTTGTATTTTTTCTCAACTTTCAAAATAAGGGTGAATATATGTTGCATCTTTTGGACGTCCATAGATATTGCAATTGTTTGGATAGGACAAAATCTTTCAGGAAGTCCGATCAGTTGTTTGTTGCTTTCTCAAATTCCAAAAAAGGGAAAGCGGTTGTAAAAACTACTATTGCTTGTTGGCTAATGAGCTGTATTATGCATGTGTATTCCTTCTACCTAATTCCACGAGATCTATTGCCACTTCTTATGCTTTCTGGTCTAGGGTTTCTTTAGAAGATGTTTGTGCAGCTGCATCATGGGTGAACTCCCACACTTTCATTTCACATTACATACTTGCTATATCTAGGAACAGAGCTGCCCTTGGTTCTGCATTGCTCTAGAATAGCCTTCCATAAGGCCACCCAGATCTATGTAGCTGGGGACTCTGACCCACAGGTTTGATGAAGACTGAACCGACAACATTAGATAAAGAAGTTATGGACTTCATCATAACATTCCATCTGTGTTGTCTGCTTCTGTCTTCATCAACCTTCCCCCTTCCTTATCTCTGAAGGACCTGCTGGATTATACTGGGAACCTTTGTTCCTCTGAGCTCCTGAACAACTTTTATGCTTTGTATCCTTTTGGGGTGCAATTTATTGTCTATAAAAATTAGCAGCAAACTCGATCTGAGGTATCTCCAGAGGAGCTAGGCAGTATAGGTAGGGTGGGAGGAGCTCTAGTTCGAATCCTAAGCTTGCTGACAGCCGTGTTGGTTCAGAGCTCTGAACCGAAACCCACAGGTTTGATGAAGATTGAAGCAGACAACACAGCTGGAACATTATGGTGAGTACATAACTTCTTTTTTAAATATGTTTGAAAGTTAAAAATCAATGAAGTGTTCCTGTGCTTTTATGCCAAGATATGTCATGATGCTTACTGATTGTTGGTCATATGAGATTGAAATGTTCAGTGAAGTGTTCTTTATCTTTTGTGGAGATTAAAGCACTCTGTGGATTGGAGAGTCTTTTGGGGATTTTATTTTGACTTTGGACTTTTACACTGAGAGCTGTTTGTTACTGCATACGGCATTATCTAAAACTAGATAGCTTATATAAGCATAGCCAAAAAGGTACCCTGGCTTTCGCCATCCAAGAAAATTATTTTCCTGTGCCCCTGTCGAGCAGAGCCACAGAAGTAATCCCTGGGGTGAATTTTCTATCTCCCATCCAATCATCAAGATTTTTCTTAAAGTACTAATGAGGAGCTCAGTTTGACTTGGATAGGTAGTTTGTTCCAGAGTATGGGAAGTCTCTGAGACAGGAATCTATCCCTCCAGCATGTTCTGTTTATTGTGGTGACAAGGTTTAGGTCCTTAGAGCATGCATCTCAGAGGAATTGGGATTTCTTTAAGTGAAGCATGTTCAACAGCTCTGGGTTTGACATAGCTTTGTACGTTAGGCAGAGATCGCCTCTGAGTAGGCGATATGCGACGGAGTAAAGCTGGGGTTTTTTGAGACTGTCTTCGTAGGGCATCTGTTTGAGGCCAGTAATCCTCTTTGTGAGGTATTTCTGCAGCCTTTCTAGTTGTTGTAGATGTCTTCTGAGGTACATACCAAAAGGGGCATTGTACTCTATAATGGGTCTAATGATTGACGAGTAGAGGGGAACAATGACCTGTTTTTTCCTGGATAAGAAATCTTTTGTGATGAGGTGTGCCACGTAGAAGGATTTCCTGACTACTGTGGCAATGTGATTATCAAAGGAGAGACTACTGTCCACCTGTGTCCTAAGTACTCACTTTTGGTGTTAAGTAGACTAACACCTATGTGGTGGTTCATGAGTACAGAGTTTTTAACCAAAAGGGATGACGAGGCACTTTTTGGCATTGAGCTTGAGGCCATAGCTTTGACACCAGGCATCTTAGGTTCGTAGGTTGGTACTAGGCTATCAGCCCTAGGGCCTATACAAACCTAGCCATAACAATTCCCTGGCTATTTCTTCCCACACTATTTACTTCCCTGGACCCCTGTCTAGCAGGGTGACTGATGTGATCCCCAGGGTGAATTTCCTTTCTCCCATCCAGTCATAAAGGTTCCTTTTGAAGAGGGCCAAAGAGGTACTCTGCTTGACATGTATAGGCAATCTATTCCGTAGTCTGGGGAGTCTCTGGGTCAGGAACCTATCCCTCCAGCATGTTTTGTTTATTGTTATGACAAGGTTTAGATCCCTGGAGCGTGTGGCTCTGAGGGATTGGGATTTCTTTAACTGTCCCAGTGAGGCCCTTTTGTAGGATGTCCATATTGTTAGAAGTTTCAATTATAGCTCCTAGTTTGCAGTCATCTGTGAACTTTGTTAGCCAAAGACGACCTGTGTTAGCCTGTACTTCTGAAGTCGGATTTGGAGTCTGCTACTTTAATCAGTGTGGGTTCTGTCAGTGAGCCAGTTGGCAACCCATCTTGTGACATGGGGATTTATACCTAGTTTAGTGAGTTTATCTGTAATTCCAGAGTGGGGGATGGTGTTGAAAGCCTTGGCGAGATCTTGATAGGCTGTGTGAACCACCTTACCCTCATCTACGGCTTTAGTGCCTGCTTCAAAGAAATCTATCAGGTTTAGGAGACATGACCTGCCTTTTACAAACCCGAACTGGGTGGGGTCCAGAGTTTGGAGATTGCCCATGTCATTGTTTATAAGTTTCATAGCCTTGCAGACCAGGCTCGTCAGGCTAATGGGGCAGTAGTTCCCAGGGTCCATGGTGGCTCTTCCTTTGTGGAGTGAGATAAGTCACTGTGCACCATTCAGTGGGCACAAAACTTGAGGTGAGGCTATGATTAAACATGGTACTTAGGTGAGGTGCCAGTTCGTTCTGTAGTTCATGTAGAAAGCAGCCTGGGATGTTGTCAGGTCCCATGGATGCTGTGTTCTTGGCTTTGGAGAGTGTGTTTTTACCTATGCAGTCGTGATTACAGGAACTTTGCATTCTTCTGGTATAGAGATGGGCCCTTTAGGGGGTTGAGGAGGGTAAAGTTAGCACTGAACCTATCTGCCAGGATGTTGGCAATATCAGTTGGTTCTGTATATTTAGTGTCATTGTGCTGTAACTCAGAGCAGATGTGAGTGTTGCCACTGAGATTCTTGACATAGCTATAGAATGCTTTGTGGTTGTCTTTAGAATCAGTGGCAATTTTGTTTTCGTAACTAGCTTTGGAGGATTTTGAGGGATCTCCGCTTTTTACTGATGCTGACCAAGAGAGTTCCTCCAATCATGGGATTTTACTTTTCTTTTTTTTTTTTTGCTGCAACAGTTTCTTCTGTTGTAGTTTGTTTATGGCAGGGGACCACCAGATTGGCTTCCTTGTTTTTGGAGGATAGGGGTTGCACAATACATGCACTCGTGCAAGTGCTTATAAAGTGCATTTGTGCAGGATTCAGCAGTCGTTCCTCTATTGTCCGCCTGCATGGGTGTCATGAAGTTGGCTTTGGAGACATTTTTTAATGTGGTTTCCCTAATTGGGGGGGGGGGGGGTGGTATGTCTAGGCTGATTAGCTTGTGGTCAGATCTGACCACCGAGGAATTGACCACTGGTGTGGAACACTGGTTGCCCTTGTTGGTAATGACCAGGTCTAGGATATTGTTGCCCCTGGTGTGTGTGTGTGCATAAGTTGATCCAATGCGTTGGAATTTATGAATTCCAGAAAACGTTAAGCAAAAGAGTTGGTACATGAGTAGTTTTCCCAGTTAATGGTGGGGTAGTTGAAATTGCCCATTATTAGGATGTTAGGTTGTACCCCAATATTTTCCAGTGTATCAAGAAATGAGGAGTGGGAATCCTGGGGCATGGTGGGGGATCTGTAGCAAGCTGCAATCTGGATTGCTATCTTGCCCTGTAACTGTGGCATGTGAACTGCTGTAGTTTGTTTGTGTGTGTGTGGGGGGGTTCTACACTGTTAACCTAATATAACAGTGGTTTCAACCTGTTTACACTTGGGAACTGGTGCAAATAGGAGGATTATTTTGGGGTCTGCTAAGGCAGAAATAAAAAATATTCTTTATAAGGAATCAATTAAAACAGTCGCTGTTTTGAGAGTTGTATGCCAAAGGATATGAAGTCAAACTTCAGTCCTTTTTGTGAGAAATGGGGTAAAAATCTGGACAGTTGAGAGGTATGCTCCCTACCTCTGACAGACTTGCACAGTAGCTCTCAACCAAAAAGGGACAAGTTCCAACTGAATAGGGGACAAATTCAGAAATAATCAAGGACATTTTTCATATATTGATATTAACTTGAGACCTTGACAAAATGACAGAACATGAGTGAATATGTATTTTTCTAAAGAAAAAGAAATTTGTAATTCTAATTGTCATTATTTTAGTGCAATTCATCACCTTTTCTCCAGAAGTCATCACTTTTTGGTGGGCTAAAGAGAGAGCTATAATTTCAGTCAAAATCACGGAGGTACCTGAAAATCGGGGACAGTTGAGAGGTATGAATCTACCTCCCTCCCTGTTACTTGCACACACAGACACACACACACCTCAACCTCTTAGCTGAAAATTCTGGGCAAAGCCAAAAATAATGGTGAGACAAAGCTCCAAAAATAGGGACAAACTTTAAATATTGCTCTCACAAACTTATAAAGTTGCTATAATAAAAGGTGTTGTGTTATGAATTTTCTGAATGCTATGAGGTCTGAAACTCAAATGCCTGTCATTACTTTGTGAATTCTTTCCTCACACATTTTCCACAGTAAACCCAAAATAACATAGATTTTATGAGTAAGAGACTAAAAATCTGAGGCAAAAATCAGGACAGTTGAGACTCCTCCCTCCCTCTTCTTACACACCCCCCACCCACTTCTTGCATACAAACACACACCTATCTACTTACCACTTACACACACACACACACACACACACACACACACACACACACACACACACACACACACACACACACACACACACACCACTGTTTTGTCCGTTTATGGTCTGCATTTCAAATGTCTTCAGGCATTCGTGTTCCACTTGTTTGGAAGACGAAGACTAGCAGGTCACACAGACTCAAGACAAAAAGAGGTTGCACACAGCTGTCGTGGGTGGCGGTCTTCAAGAAGAATGCCCTTAAAAAAAATTTAATTTAAAAAAAAAAAATACATCTCCCAGCCAGTAGGCCGTAGTCTTTCACAGACCGGCAGGAAATTTCTGCTGGACCAGACCCAGTCCATGGACCAGCGGTTGAAAAAAAACACTGATTTATAACATCTTCGCAATTAGAGCTTTTTTATTAAAAACCAAAAAAAACTTTATTGAACAGCACAGAACTAGCACTTATTTGGCTTCTCAGGGTTCTAAACCAGTTACCAAATGTTAATTTGATACAGGTATTTCTCCCTTAAGTAATTAACATTATGCGGATTTACTTCATTGGGGATGTTGGTTTGTACAACAAGATGTGTTCATCTTGGGGCTTTGTTCTCAAAGCATTGGGCTATCCAGGAAGGTTTAGTGAGATATCGTACGCTAAAAAAATTGAAAGTGGCATTATACAAGCATTTCACTTTACATTTGTAGACACTATCCTAGAGGGAGTTTAACATTCTCCCCAGCTTAGTCCTTGGATAGTAATAAAATGTTGTAAGAAATTATTAGGGGAAAAGGGACAAAGCTTTTGGAGTTTGGCATTCATCAGTAGTTTTAGAAAACCCACCAGGTGTTTTAAGTTTCTATATTCTATAATTGTAAATTTATATTTTTTTGAATCTTTCATAGTTTTAATCCAGAGATAAAATCTACTCACTAGTTGCATATTAAAATTATGTAATGTATGATAGCTTGCAGGTCCTGCAATCCTGGATTGGATTATATGGGTAAAACATTGAAGCATGATAAAAGTGCCCCTAAGCCCTTTTGAGTGTGTTTTAAGTGTAACTGCTGAAGTCTTGCTGTATATGTGGCTGAATTTTTTATGCCTTTCAGTTTCATTTTAGTTGTTTACATTGATCCACATATATCTATATGGTTTTTAAGTAAAATGTGCTCAATTTGTGCAAAAAAAAAAATCAAACTGGCATAGTAAATATCTTTTAATCTGGAGACTGAAAAGATTTACTTGTTAAAACATTGCAAAAGGAAAATGTATGTAGTTTATAGTTTGTGAAAGCACTATTTACTAAAATTTTGTTTTTCGTCTTAGATTTTAAAAATGTTGAAACGCCTACAAGAACTAAATATTACACTAGACATCTTGGTGGTAAGTTTTCAGTAGCTGCATTGCAGCATAGACTTCTCACTTTTTTATTTTTTGAAACCTGATACTTGTTGCATAAGTTTAAACATCATTGATGCTTCACTATGTTTATTAATGTACACAGGCTGAGCAATTGAGTGCCATGTCCATGTTTTATAGTAATGTGCAGTACAAGAAAGTAAAAATGAAGTATGGAGGAAGGGAATAGTGATCCCAAATATAGACCTAGAAGTATCAAATGCTGGCAGTCCGTTGATTATTGCTGGTAGTGTGGAATCCTGGCAGTGCGGATGTGCCTGTTATGCATGATGAGAAAGTGTGGATACGGACATATCAGATAGTGCTATGCATGTCTTCACTATAGCCTTTTTACAGTCTCAGAACTGCATGATGAATGGGAGTAAAGTTAGTTGTAAGGCTGGCAAATGTATTGGCAAGAGTCTGTCAAACATTCAAACTAAAATTCAGACATTAAGACAGAATAAAACCATTCCATTCACAAAAATTTCAGTACACTTAAAATCACACATTCGGAGAAAACCAAAACTTTTTTTTTGGAATGGGGGTTTCACCTCCTACTCCTCCAGCAAATTTATATATACTAACTGAGCAATCGCAGTATAGTGAGGAAAGGGCAAATTCCCTAATCCCAACGGTACCACATTCTTAAGCACCTAACAGTGGCAACATTCCAATTTTTGAACATTGCAGCAGATAATTCAACTGCTCGAACTCCGTTTGAATGGAACCCATTGGTAAAATATGGAATTGTAAAGTGGCTATAGCATGCACATACCACTACAGGTGACATTGATGACAGCAGTTCATATCTTGCTCACAGACCTTTCTTATGCTATTGGCAGACATCACAGATTACTAATGATTGACTGCATCTCGTGCACTTTCTGGATTTCAGAACCCTGCATAATGCAGGTTTCTTTAGGCTGGTATGTCTGGCAATTTTATGTCCACCTGTGTCTGCTTCCACAGTGGTTTAGCACTGCAAGACCTCTGGTTCCATTGACAGTGTGCACTGTTTTATTTGCAGCAGAAATGCTGGTCATTTTGACATTTGCTATGTCTTTATCAAAGTATCTTTCACTTCCAATTCATTTATCATGTATAATAGGCATGGCAGAAATGTACACCAGGCACTTTTGATGGCAGACACAATGCATGTCCGCTTTAACAGGTGTTTGACACAGTCTGGTATTTGGAATGCTTCAGATATCAGCTTTAACTCTGGATCTGATGTCCATCTTCATCTGTCTTGAGGGTTATGGTTCCAATCCTCTGAACCGAACCAGCTGTTATATAGCTTGCGTCAGCCAAAAAATTTTCTGAGCTGTTATGACAAGACATGTCAGCCAAATCTCTTGTAGCTAAGTATATTCTTATATATTATTATCCTTCTATTCATCTAAAACTTTTTTTCCTTTAATTTTTGGTCTACCTGTAGCGATTGTGCTGTATTTTTCTATTACTGCTGGTAAATTCTCCCCTACCATCATTGGTAGTCTTTCCCTTTCCTCTCTCTACCATTGGTAGTCTGTCTACCATTGTTGGTAGATTTTTCCTCTTTCCCTTTTGTGTGAGTGAAGACCTATTTTCAAACTTTCTTCTTTCTTTCTTTCTCTTTCTGCCTTCCTATTTGTTTTGTCAAGTATATGGCAGAAAAGCCAAACATTTTCACTATGATTAAGCAATGTGTAGAGTGCTGCAGGAAAATGCCAAAATTGGACAACCATGAATCCTGTGTTTATTGTTTTGGTGTTCCCCATTTGACTATATTTCCCCCACAGTACAGCAAATGTTGCCAAAATTAGTGGCATCTACAGAACCCAAGTCTATCTGCTCATATTTGGATCCGTTCCATCGTCAGCTCCCTAGTCCATTCCTAGAAAGACCTGATTTGCCTTCTGGCTTATCCATGCGCTCCACCAGAAGTCTTTCTGAAGTCGATATTGTTAGGGTAGTGGCTCAGAGCTTGACAGCCTGGGGTCTCCCATCCTCTTCTCAAGCCCCTCTCCCTTCAAGTGCAGAGGGTTTTTCTCCGTACATCCCTACTTATTCTCCTCTTCTAACCTCAATGCAGGCTTTAGTGCTCTCGACTTCAGCGGCTCAAGTACTGATGTCTTCAGAACCGACAACTCTTGTCTTTGGCACAGAGTCTAGCTCTTGCTCCCTCAGTGCCTTTGGTACCATTGGGTCCACAGGACCATGTCTTCACCATCGCGGCCCAGTGGATTTCAGCCGGCCCCAAATTTTTCTATGGAGCTGACTGTGTATTCCTTTCAGCTGCACTAGCAGGGGACCCATCCTTTGTTTTGGTGTCAAGTGGGGCTCTTGAGGCGGGGTGTGACCCTGGTTTTGAGTTTGTCGGTCTCTGTTCAGGGCTCCCATCCCTCCTCAGGGGGTACTACCTTTCAGGCTATGGAAAGAGCTTTAGCCACTGCATCATCTCAGGTGGCTCCTGTGTTATTGGACTCTTCCCCTGTGACCCCAGGTTTTTCAGTTCAGCCACCAACCTCAACCCTTGGACAGCGCACTCCACGGTCGCAAGACTTGCCTTCTAAAAGCACTTCTTCCGAGTCCTCCTCAGATGTTCCCACTGAGGATCCCCCTCGGAAGAGATTGTGCAAGAGGAAACATGTTGATTCTGGTGAAGAATCCATCACAAAGGACATGGATTTCGATGAAGGGGAGATTTCTTCATGGTCACCCCCAGAAGATGCCTCCTTTGGAGACGCTCTGGAGATCTTAAAACAGAGGGGTGATTTGGAAGTCCAAACACCCATCTTCAGAGGAATCCTGTGTACTTGCAGGCCTTTGGTGTGCACCCATCTACTTCTTGGGTGACCGCGCTCGCTGACTATTGAATTAAACTAATTGCTCAACAGGCTTGGAAGGCTCCTGACTCTTGTGTAACCAGTCCCCCAGAGACCTGACAAAATCCTTACTTCTGCAGAAGATCAACCGCATTGGGCTAAGGGCTTAGTAGTAGATGCCATAGTGGCAGTGGCTGCCACTAAAAAAGAACTAGCCGAGGAAAGTTCTACTGTCCATCCCCCGAACTGGGAGTCCAGGGCAATGGACACATTTGGGAAGCGGGTCTATGCATCGACCTTCTCCATCAGGTCCTTGAACTTTGGCATACTTCACAAGACTTCAAAGGGATCTGATCAAGGACCTGCCAGATACCCTGGTGGGAGCGGTCACCAAGGGGGTCCAGGAAAAAGTGGCCTCCCAGCTAGCTACCCTGGAGTCTATCTTGAACTCCTCCATGAGGCTTATTGTGCATGGAGCCAAATGGGCAACTAAGTCAGCAGCTTCAGGTGTTGCTATTTGCAGACATGCTTGGATGCACCTGTGTGAACTTGTGGAATCATTGAAGTCTTCCTTCGTCAATGCTCCCTGTGATGGTTTGTCTTTATTTGGTCCCAAAGTAAAGAAAACTCTCTCCAGGTGTGAAAAGGATGGAAAGACTGTATCTGCTGTGGTTGAATGTTTTTCCACTCCTCAACAATCCTATTCCAGGAATCGAAGGAGCGGTAAGACATGGTTCAAGAAATCCCAAAAGCCTTTCCAGGATGCGTGGTTCGGACACGCCTTGGGGCAGAGGGGGGGGGGAGTTATAGTGGAAGATGCCATCCCCAAGGCAGAGATGATCTGCAGAATCAGGCTTCCAGGGATTCATTCTCTGGTCAGCCCTATCAGTGCTCCTGAAGGGGGGGCCCATTTGCTTACTTCTGGAAGCAGTCAGGGGAAGATTTTCTTTGCACCCAATTGCCTGGCAACATATTACCACCGATGTCTGGGTGCCAAGTATCATTTCCAGAGGTTATCTAACTCCCTTCACCTTTTATCTGAGAACCCCTGCAAGACTCCCTGATATTCCACCCAGTCAGAGCGTTCAAGCAGCAGTAGAAATACAAAAGCTGCTAGAGAGAGTCATCCAGGAAGTCCCACCAGACCAACTAGGATCCTTTTTTTACTCAAGATTCTTTAGTGCCAAAGAAAATGGGGTCTGGAGACCAGTTTTGGATCTCAGTATTCTAAACAAATTTGTCCAACAAACAAAATTCTGGATGGTCATGGTTTAGTCAATTCTCCCCTTAGAGAAACACAATTAGATGTGCTGTATCGACTTTCAAGATGCATACTACCACATAAAGGTGGACAAAGGCTCGAAAGTTTCTCTGCTACCAAATGGGAGCCAGTCATTTCATATTTAGAGTGCTGCCCTTTGACTTCACCACAGCCCCCAGGATGTTCACCAAATCTATGGCAGCAGTCACAGCACATCTGAGGCTGCACGGATTCAGTGTGTTTCCTTACTTAGACAAATGGCTCCTCACTGCTCCTACCAGACATCTACTTCTGCAAATTATGGATTACATTCTGAAACTAGCCCTTCAGTTGGACATCAGTCAATCCTGCAAAATCTCAGGTAACCCCTTCTCAGGACATGGAATTTATTGGAGCTCGCTTCAACACCGTCTCTTCAATAGCATCACTTCCGCTACATAGGTTACAGAAAATTCAATCGCAGGTCCCTCCCTCTTCTTCGCTCAAACAAAATTCCTGCTTATCAAATTCTGCAGGCATTGGGCTCCATGGCAGCAGTGATCGCATTTGTTCCATTGACAAGATTTCACACGAGACTTCTCCAATATTTACATGCAAACCAATGGACTACTCTAACTCACCCCATGAACCATTTAGTTTTCATATCCAGTCGATGCAAGAATGACCTATCCTGGTGGTTGCACTCAGAGGAGATTCTTCTTGGCCGCCCCTTTGTTCCCTCTCAGTCCAAGGCAATAGTGACCATGGATGCTTCCCAAATGGGGTGAGGTGAGCATGATCTCTGGAAGACAGTCCAAGGCACTTGGTCCCCCTCTGAGGCCAATTTGCTTATCAGTGTTCTAGCGTTAAGAGCAGTGCTTCTGGTGTTGCAAGCGTTTCACTTTGCCTTTCCTCAGGGGATGATAGCTATTCAGTCGGACAACATGTCTGTAGTCTGGTACATCAACAAACTGGGAGAGTAAAGTCCTACCCATTGTGTCAAGAAGTCCTTGGAGTGTGGCAGTGGGCTATAACTTCCAACCACTTTCTGACAGCAATGCGCATCCAGGGGAGTTCAAACGTGATTGTGGACAAACTAAGCAGATGCATCCTCATGCCTCACAAGTGGTATCTGAACTCCAGAATAGAGAAGGAGATCTTTCTTTGCTGGGACCAGTCTTGCCTCACCTCTGAACAACAAGTGCAGAAGCCACTTTGCCCTAATTCCCCCTCAAGGGAAGTCCCCCAAGGGCACTCTTCTCCTTGATTGGCCCCCGGGGTCTCCTTTATGCTTTTCCCCCTTTCCCTCTGATTCCTCTTTTTCTCAAGAAAGCAGCTTGGTTGAGAAGCAAAGTGATACTCGTTGCTCCTTACTGGCCTCGACAGATACGTTTTCCCTTCATCTGGCCTCGTCTACTACACCGCCCATAGACTTTGGACCCAATTCTGGATCTCTTGTCCCACCCCCAGGGACTAGTGCACCCCAATCTTCAACTCTCAAGCTGACTGCTTGGTTTCTCCAATTCTGGTAGTCTTCAGCTATAATGGTATTCCTTCCCTCGTATGATGGATTTTGTTGGCATCCCATAAACCATCCACCAGGAGTCTTTACCTTAGTAAATGGAAGAGATTTTCTGTTTGGGCCTCTGACAATGGTCTGGATCCCTTTTCAGCGCCAGTAGAGAAGATTCTGGCGTTTCTAGCTGCCACCTTTAGTAAAGGAGCTTTTGCTTCTACAATTAGCAGATATTTCAAATTTCCATAATGGTATCTGGGATCAGTCCTTAATTTCTCACAGATTTTATAAGGCTTTTCTTAAGGGCACAGTCTGCTTGAAGCCCCCTTTCAAAGAACCTCTTCCACCATGGGACCTGACTTTTGTGTTAGTCACTTATTTCACCTCCATTTGTACCTGCAGCGACTTGTGATTTAAAATTCCTTTCTTGGAAGACATTTCTCATAGCTTTCACTTCAGTGAGACGAGTCTGAATTACAGGCCTTATGTTCTAAAGCTCTGTATTCTGTTTTCCATAAAGACAGAGTGCCTCTCAGAACGAACCCAACTTTCCTTCCTAAAGTAATATCGGAGACCAATATTAACCAGTCCATAAACTTGCCTGTATTCTTTCCAAATTTTTCAAATAAAGGCGAGTACTGCCTGCACCTTCTTGGCTGTACACAGGCAATTACATTTCTGTCTTGATAGAACTAAACAATTTAGATCAGACCACCTTTGCTGGTGCAGCTTTGAGCAAACCAGTATCCAAGGTGACTTGTCTAGTGGTTAATGAATTGAATCTCTTTCATTTACACGAAACTTAAGATGAAACTCCCCATGCCAGTCAAGGCACATTCTACCACATCTATGGTGACATCTGCTGTTTTTCATTCCATAGCTTCCATGTCCGAAATTTGTGCAGCTGCAATATGGGCTAATCCACATACCTTTCTTACTCATTACAAATTTATATGGTCTCAAGGGGGAGAGCCTCCTTTGGTTCTATGGTTCTCAAGAATATTCTTCCATAGGGCCACCAGAATCTAAGGTAGCTGGGGGACACTGTCCCACAAGTCAAGAATAGACAAAGATTGACAACATCAGATGAAGCAGTTGTGTGTTATAACGTTCCATCTGTGTTGTCGATCTTCATCTATTCTTGCATCCCTCCTGCCTGCCCCCCTCCTTTAGACTTCTGGTGGAGCGACAGCCTGTCCTGCTTTCTTATTGTTAGAGATACTTTGGACAAGGTTTCTGTCTTATGTCTGAGTCTTTCCTGCATGATGGCAAACTCAATCTGAGGTAATGTGGAGAGGGGCATTGTGGGTAGACTAACAGTTTGAGAGACTTTTTGGCTGGCACAAGCTATATAATGGCCGGATTGGTTCTGAAGATTGGAACTGTAACCCACAAGTCAAGAACAGATAAAGATCAACACAGATGGAAAGTTATGGTAAGATATAGCTTCTTTTTCTTAACACGTGTAGAACACTAGAAGCAAAGACCTTAAACTGCAGAAATCAACTTTTATCTCACTAAGCATCACTGAAGAGTGTGTGTGCAGCAGTGAAGATGCACTTCTGCTGCCTGGACATATCTATTGGTGCCTTTCTTTATACCTTAGAAGACCCTTCCCAATGTTAGCATAATATAGTGACACTGAAAACTTTAAGTATGCCATAGTAAACTGAAACAGCACTGCATTGTCATCAGCTAGAGATGATGACCAACAGCATGCCGCATACATCTGTGCATAGTATAAAAGACAATAACATGTGCATTCTGCTTGGATAAGCCATTCTTTGCTGTTCACTATATAAAGTGATGGCAGTGGACTAATGTGCAACCTAGAACAGGAGAAACTTGTGTAACCGGTATCTGTATGCATGGGTCAGATACAACATGCTGTATCTGGATGAGTAATGCACTAGTATGTATGCCCCATAACGGACCCATAATGGTGGCGTAACTTTGAACTCCATGGTGCCTGAATGTGGACTGGTAGCCCAGCAGTAGCTTGGGACATTAGTGCCTGAGGTATGAAGTTCTTCCTTGGTGGGTTCTCATATGGGTGGTTGTTCCTTCCTTTCTGAGCTGCTCTCTGAAGATCATGTAGTTGGGATCATGCATGCCGCAATGTCACATGACACACACAAACTTTTGTATTTGAGCAGTTTTTTGCTGTTTGTCTAGTTCAGGTATTTTACTTATTTTTTTTTATTATTATTTTATTTAATTGGGGTAGAACACTAATCCCAATGGACCATTTTTAGATTTCGTTCTGGTCAGAAATATAAAATTCAACAGTGAGATAACATAAAGTGCAGTTATGCCCATTTCTGTGATCACACTTCATGCATGAATGAGTTAAGCTGTTACTTTTTACATGTCCTCCAGAATGAACAAGACCTGCACTAGTACTGTCTGCTCTGCAGAGGAGAATATTGTAAAGCATTGCCACAGATTTTTTTTTTAAACCGGGCACTCTGAAAATGTAGGAGAGAACAGTTTTTTTGTTGCCTTTTTCAATTATACATTCAGCTTGGTGACTGGTTCAGGGAATCCTGCATGCAGGCCAGGTATTTGCTTGTGCATTCCAAAAAATGTAATTCTGTTGGAGAGATGACCTTACAGTCTTGTGTTCCTTCCTTACCTATGAACAGTGAAGAACTGAATTTGCCCGTTTAGGATGAATGGCTTTGAGAGATGTATCCACAGCTAGAGTGATGTGTTCTAGGTTGTAAACTGTATCCTAGTTGAACAGATCTTGCATATGATCAGCATCCCCTGAGGAAGTGGTCTGTTTGGTCTCACATCTGGAACTTGGTGGTTGAGGGACTGTGGACTCCTTTCCTTCACTACACCTAACAAACTTGAATTGGATACTGCATGGCTCAGCATCCTAGACCTGAATAGGGTGTGTAGATTCTGCCACTGCTAGTAGGTCAGGCCCTTGAGACCAGGCAGTTTTCTGTTGGGACCTGACTTGGCGCACATAGGTATGTATGCTTAAGAAATGTGGCCTTATGCCAGTGCCAGAGCTGTATTGCTATCTTCAGGCACATCCCATGCATCGGTGCCATGCTAACTGATTCCCAGTGTGTGCTTATGTGCTAAATCCCAGAGCATTAATTGTCTGGCAGGTATAGTTGGGCTGGTGGTGTGTGTGTGTCTGTGTGTGTGTCTGTGTGTGTGTCTGTGTGTGTGTCTGTGTGTGTGTCTGTGTGTGTGTCTGTGTGTGTGTCTGTGTGTGTGTCTGTGTGTGTGTCTGTGTGTGTGTGTCTGTGTGTCTGTGTGTCTGTGTGTCTCTGTGTCTGTGTGTCTCTGTGTGTCTCTGTGTGTCTGTGTGTCTCTGTGTGTCTGTGTGTGTCTCTGTGTGTGTCTGTGTGTGTCTCTGTGTGTCTCTGTGTGTCTCTGTGTGTCTCTGTGTGTCTCTGTGTGTCTCTGTGTGTCTCTGTGTGTCTCTGTGTGTCTCTGTGTGTCTCTGTGTGTCTCTGTGTGTCTCTGTGTGTCTCTGTGTGTCTCTGTGTGTCTCTGTGTCTGTGTCTCCTCTACGTCTGCATTCTATACAGGCTAAGAAAACTCCCTACAGTTTCCCACCAGGTGACCCATCTTTTAAGAAATGCTCAGGTCCATGAAGTTCACCATGGAGTAGCCTGTTTTCCTCTTTCCAGAAGGTTATCTGGGGAAATAGGAGAAGCTTTAGGACATTCAGCCTACAGAGCCTCTGATAAAGTCCTTGTGTGTCATTCTTAAAGCACCTTCATATTATACCCTTGTGCGTCAGGAAGGTAGCTGTCCTCTCCACTCCAACCGGCTGAGTGGAGTGAAAAATCTGTCCAGTGCATCCTAGAATGGCTTCCTGCATGTTCTCTTCTTTCCAACATCCGTTCCAGAAACAGCAACATTTTTATTTTAATAAAGCTGGTGCTCCAAGATTGCTGTCTCTGGAGGTCTTCATAAAGTGGAATAATTCTTTGTGATCCAGTCTGTGTCTTGTCTAAATCAGCATGGAGATGAGACACAATCTAGTTTTTGTCTTCACCACAGAGTGGAATCAGTCTGTCGTGTCATCTGGGCTTAGTGTCCATGATTCTCAATGCCTTTAGCACACCTGAGGATGCATTTTTTTCATTGGCTTATAAGGTGCCACAATATGCACTGTGGTCATGTTTTCATGGATCTTGGTGTCGGACTGATATTAGGCTATGAATCAGGGGACATTCCCCAGAAAACTTTGGATGGGTCATCTTCATATGGCCACCCAATCATCTGTGCTGGAGACTGAAGCTTGGATATCTTGGGTAGGTTAAGACCACCTTAGGTCTTCCATGGCTCAAGGGATATGGTTTTCCATAGAGAGGGGTTTAGTTTTTCCTACACGTACATTTTTATTCTTGGGGGGGGGGGGGCAAGAAGGGTATTATTCCAGGCAGTTGGGTCCCTGGTAGTACAGGAAAGAGACCCAGTACAGACCAAGAAAGTCTTTAATGCTTGGATGTGATAACCAGCTTCACCTCCATGTGTCTCAGTTTAGATGTCTTATTTCTACTTCTTGTAGTTAATGCTTTCTTTCATCTTTAACAATCATTGAACCTTTTCACCTGATTTGGAAGTTATGCCAAGTAGCAAAGTGTCTCCATATTTGTGGAGCAGTAATGTCAGCCCATTTTTAACTTTCAGGGCCACCTATGATTTGTACCTATTTGATGGTCAAGGTGCATATGTATTTTTGTCCATGATATTGTACACTGGGCAGATGTGGGTTGGCACCAGCTGGTTAAGCACCACTTTAAGTGGAGTCTGCATATCAGTCTTTTGAACTGCTTCTGGTTGCCTGATTAATTTTATAATGCACATGTTCCCTGTCCAGAATTGAAACCTATTGATTTGGTGACATTGAAGTTCTCCTCTTGGAAGATACTATCATGGTAGCTATTGCCTGTGCTCAGAGGGTTTTGGAGTTTCTAGCCTTATCTAGAGGGAAATGTATCTCATCTTTCAGAAGGATATTTAGTCCCTTAGGATGCACAGAACTGACCTTGAATGAGCATACAGTGTGTGTAGCTGAGCCACTTAGTTGAAAAAACACTAGCTGATGACAGAATACTGCCAGTACCTCATCTCCTTACGTTTTCTCCCTATCTCCTGAGATGGAGGACTTTCAGGGTTAATATGGGGTACAGGCAGCACAGTCCCCACCCCTGCACCTCTCCAGCATACCCACAAAGTCCTGTTTGGCTTTCTTGCTCAGTCTTGCTTGTTTAAACCGCTAGTGCTTTTATTGAATGTTTCTTTGAGTAACTTGAATCCAACCTGTCTTCACTTCATCTCACATATTTTCTTGGTGGAAGAAACTAGGGGAGCCAAAACCCCTCGCATCCTAGACGTGTACTGTATTAGTTTCTGCATGAGTTGAATACCCAAAGTTAGGATGACTCCATCTTTTTATCCCATTTGTGCTAGGGAAAGTCTCCTGCCTGCCAAATGCATTACCGTTTTTCTATTGGATAATGAACTGCCATTTGAAAATGCTATGAAAGGCCAGTTGATATCAGGCATGGTTAATTCCATTACTTGCTACAAAAAATGTCTCCTTTGTGGACAGTTGTGCTGCAGTATCTTCACATTGCTGCTTGGAGTTGTGCTACAGGTGTCGGGCCTCAATTGACCTTGCTGGTTCTGAGTCTTCACTCTTTGACAGCCTTCTGACCCCTGTCTCCTTCGAAGAATGCCAAGCAGTACCCCACCCAGACTTCCTTTGAGGGAGGTCATAGTTATCAAATATAACCGCCACATTCTTAGCCACATTCTTACCACATCACTTGGTCTGTATAAGGAGTTGTTTGGGGCAAACTGGCAAGCTTAGAAGCTAGGCGGGTGGAGTATCACATCTCCATGCAAGCTGGTGCAAGTCAAGTAAAACCCTGTTCATGGGAGCTAGAGAGAAAAATACCCAGACTGAATGGAAGCAAGAATATTCCAGTTCTAGATCCACCCTGGAGTGGCCCCTTACAAATTATCTAATAAAATGCATTTTTGCATGGCTTATGAGAAGCCATAGGCATGACAGTATGTATGTATTCTGATTTAATGTCTGAGTTTGCTTCCTAATAACTTTGTGCAGTGCACTTTTATGAGGCACATTCCAAGTGGTGGTGACTGCATTATGTTCCAGTTCCATTTATGGTAGCTTCTGAAGGCGAGACCTGTAATGTAGTTGTCTTCTAAAATACTGTATTCACTACAGGGCATGCTGCGGGCACAGATGTTCGTTTTCACAAGTACTGCTGTTGGCAGGATTGGCATATTGCTGTAAGTGAATCAAGCACAAAAGTGAGGCATGCTTTGTACTTTTTGGTATAAGCATTCCCGTCCCTCATTCTCTTGACACTTGAGCAGCTGTATTGTAAAGCTCAAATAAAGGATTTTCTGGCCACGTTCAAGCAGCTACATGGCCAGGGAGGAGAGAGGCATTCTCTGCAGTATGTTTCTGTGGTTAGAGTAGAGTGGGAAGTTTGCATAGAGGTTAAGGTGTTTATCTTACAAACACATGGTCCAGGGTTTGATTTTCACATGGGATAATTGGCTAGGCTTAAAATGGCCTACAAGGGCAGTTAGCCTAGTACTAATCTATGAACCTATGATGTGAAAGGCTGTATTTAGAAGCACACTAGTAGTTTTGGGTAGCTACACAGAATTAACTTTTTTTTTTTCTCCCAGTGTGCACAGATGCTAGCAGGTCTGCATATTTTGCATCTGAGCATGTTGGTACTCTGCACAGTGTAGACATTCTTGATCCAGAGTCATGTCTGTTCCAGTAGATGAACCCAGTTTTGGTAGATCAGCAGACCTTCACAAGCTGTCACAGGCCAGAAGAGCATACTTGTGTACATGTGGACTGCACAAGAGCTGGTCTTCTTGCATAAGTAACTGTACTGACTGGGGAGCCAAATATAACAACAGTTTTCTCCAACTCCAACTACACTCTCCCTTCTCTTACTGTGTCAGTATATCACTTGTACTATCAACCAAATCGTGTAACTCAAACTTGTACTCTGTTAGATTGGGACAATCCCAAGAGACCTGCTGAAACAGACCTCCAACATCTGGTTGAGATGGTGTAGGTATTGCCTAGCCTATTTAGTGTTTACTGATGCAGGCATTTCCACCCAAATATCCTAATATGCCTTGACTTGGTAGCGTGCATTTTAGTGGCATATCTCCTTCCCATTGTCTCACAGTTATCTGCCTGGATAGTCTGTGCCAGCTTTTTTCTGGTAATATGGGCTTGATCCTTGAAGTTCAAATGTAGCTGCTTATAAGCTTTACTAAGTGCCCTCTTTGTGGTTGTTTCAGGGCTACATCTTCAGTTACAAAAATACAGTCCTGGTGGCTCGCTTTTGCTCTGCTTCTCCCTAGGCTCATATTCAATACCAACCCCTGAAATGACGGTCATTGGGAGTGAGGAAAATCTGTCTTCTCACTCCAATCCAGTGGCCCCCCCCCCCCCCCCCCACACACACACACACACACATAGCTGTTCCCAGAATGGTCACTTTGTGACAATCTACCTGCCATTTTGATTTTGTCAGTGTGTGTGAGTACTTGAATAGTGCTGATAGGAGTTCTGCTCGACGTTTACTTTTTAACTTACGGGACTGGGGAAGTACGCTTCCTGTGAATATTTTGTGATGACTTGCCTTCTAACTGACCCGTTCCAACTACACGTACTGCTTTTGGTGCTTCTTCCCTGGTTACAGCATGGATAGTCACTCTGATCCAGCTGGCTCTTCTCCTGCACAATCTATGAAGAAAAATCATTTACTAAGGAGTGCTTGCTGCTATTGTGAACACTGTTTACACACCAGCCAACTGTGGGTGAACCTGCAGTGGCCTTTGGTTGTTCCCCACTTTGTATCTCCAGCTTTCTGTGTTGTAGTCATGTGTTGACATGGTGAATCACCACCTGCTTATAGACGCACTCAAAAACCTGTCATTGAACAACCATACTATACAGTGGTTCCAATCATACCTACATAACAGGCAACAGGCTGTACTATGGGAAAATACTTTATCTTCCCACCTCCCAGTCGCTCTAGGGGTCCCCCAAGGATCTATATTAGGCCCATTACTCTTCTCCATCTTTACTAATGACCTTCATTCTGTAATTCCACAAGCTGACTGTATCCAATACGCTGATGACTCCACACTCATATACACTGCTACTTCTCAATCAGAATTTCAGTCACTAACCCAAATGACCTTTAGTACAGTTGAAAACTGGCTGCTACAAAGACGTCTTATCCTTAACCTCAAAAAAACAAAAATGCTACTATTTACCCCCACCCGCAGAACCTCCCCACTTAACTTTACTATTACTTCAAATAACGGAACTATAATATCTCCTGAACCAACCACCAAACTACTTTGGGTACTAATAGATAATAACTTGTCTTTTGAATCTCACATTAATAACACCATAAAAACAGTAAACAAGAAACTAGGTTCCCTCTATAGAATAAAACCCCTTCTAACACCTCTAGCCAGGGTTACTATTGCTCGCACCCACCTCATCTCTATCTTGCTCTATGTCTCCCCTATCTATACCAAAATATGTAGAAGTAATCTGAGTAAACTTTCATCCTCCTACAACAATATTGCCAGATTTGCAGCTGGGTCCTCCTATAGAACTCATCACTGTATCAACCTGAATCAGCTAGGATGGTTAGAGCTGCCACATTTAATTCTTTTTAATCAATTAATAGTAGCCCATAAGATCCTGTATTTACCTCAAAAGACACCCATACTTGCATCCCTAGTCATCCCCTATAACAATCTCAAGACCTTGCGCTCATCAAATAACCTACTTGTACAAATATCAAAATCCAACAACTCAGCTGGTGACACCTTGTTCTCCAATACAGTAGGTAAAGCCTGGAATATCCTCCCAAGCCAGCTAACCTCAATATCCTCTGTCAGCTTATTTAAAAGCAATCTTAAACCCTACCTTAAATCCCACTGGCTATGCTCCTGTGTTAACCCAGACTAAGCACCTGACTATTAACTAGACTCCCACAATTCCTAGCCTCCTATGATCATGATCTTGTGTTGTCTCACTAATTTTTAGTGAGCTTAACCTTCCTTGGGATTTTTTTTCACATGTAAATATGTATGTACTGTGGAATGATCAAACACCTTCATATAGTACCACAACCTAGGTGATAAAGAACACCATAAATCCATCCTTGTATGCAGATCTTCTATACTCATCTATTGATCTCTAGTGTTTTCTTTCTTAGGTTTTTGTGTGACCTTAGTATCTATTAATATAAACTACTAGCTGTATCTAGTTTAGTCTTAGATTTCATTTTCTTTCCCTAATAGAATACATAATATAAAATCCTAGGTTTGTAATATGTTATAAAGATTTGTAATACACCATTTCTAATGCAAATGTATTAGTCTTGCTCATCTATTCTTAGATAAATTTTTTCTTTCCCTACTGAAATATAAAATATATAATCTTAGGCTTGTACTATATTTTTAAAATTTCTTATGTACCAAATTCTACTGTTAATGTCTTTGTCCCCTTTATGTTGTTGCAATTTGTGGAGCTATTCTCCCTGGGCCTCCACTGAAAATGGACATATATCCAGCTGGACTAGCCCGGTCAACAAATGTAAAATAAAAAATAAATAGTCCTTTCAGCTAGAACAACCTGGGTGTTAGCCTTGTCCTCTTTGGCTGTTCCATTGTCCTATATGGGCATGGGAGAACTGTCTATTGGTCTGGGAGATGTTTCCAAGAGTCTGATCATAGGAGATTATTAGGCTATCGACTCGGAGGTCATTTTAAGCCTAGCTGTTTCATCCCAATGTAATTCCATGAAAATGCTAGTCCATACCTAAGATTGCATTTATTGATGACTACCCATGTCCCTGAGAGTTGTGGGTACTATCCCCAGTAAGAATTTACGGTGCCCCATCCACTCATCAGAGTTCCTCTTAAACAGTGTCCTAGAGGTGCTCTGTTTCACATGAATTGGTAGCCTGTTCCAAAGACACGGCAGTCGCTGGAAGGTAAATCTGTCCATCCAGCATGTTCTATTTAAGTTGCAAGCCATATTTAGGTCCCTGAAACAGGTAGTCCTAGTCCTGTTTGATTTACTGATATGCAGCAAGTCCATTAGGTTTGGGTCTTGGATTGCTCTGTAGGCCAGACATAAGTCTCCCCCTAAGAAGTCTATACAACATGGAGTATAGTGACAGGGACTTTAGTCGGTCAGTGTGAGGCACGTGCCGGAGCTCCTTAATCTTTTTTGTTAGAAGTCTTTGAGGTCTCTCCAGTTGTTGCATGTGCTTTGTGTGGTACATGCCGAAAAGGGTGTTAGTCAATTATTAGCCAGATTAGTGCCGAGTATAGAGGGGTTGTAACCTCTCTTGCTGTCGATGTGATACCTTTACTACAAGTGTACTATGTAGAAAGCCTTCCTTATTGCAGTAGACACGTGGTGGTCAAAGTTTAAGGTTAGAGTCAACGTGTGATCTTGGGTCCCTTACCACTTCATGGGTACTTAGGGTATTGTTGATTTGATAATGTGAAGGGTATGATGATGCATTTCTTTGCATTCTGTTTGAGACCGTGACTAATACACCAGTCGCTGTTCTTTGTGAGACCCTGCTGGAGTATACTGACCTTTGGGGATTCAGTGATTGCAGACTACTGCAAACTAGGTGCAAACTGGTCAGCCACAACCCCTTAGTTTTGACCCGAACTTCTGAGAAGTATATATCAAAAAGTAGGGAGCCCATCACTGACCTCTGTGGCACCTCACTGGCAACAGGTCTGCTGATTGATGTGGAGTCACCCACTTTGATAGTCTGTGTCTGGTTTGTGAGCCAGTTGGCAACCCATCTTACAATGAAGGGGTTTACATTCAGATCTGAAGTAGTTTACTTCATTTGGTCTTCAACCTGTGGGATACCGGATCCGAGCCAGCAACTTTACTTGCATCTGCTCCAAGCTCCTCCCCTTACCTATAATACACCTCCACTACCTTCCAACCCCCAGAGCTCGTTTGCCGCGGCTAGCTGAAGCATCGTGATCTCCATTGCTCTGGGTAGTAAGTGGGTTTAAAGTCTTTAGCAAGTCTTTTTCTCCTTTTCTATAGTTAGATCTGTGATGGTGTAGATTCCCCTTCTCCTCCCCTCACTTGGTGCGTCGAGTTATCGTTCTTTAGAGTTGTTTAGCTTAGTTCTAGTAGTTTGTCAGTGTGCTGCTTCCCCTCCCCCTCTGTGTGTTCAGTGTGAAAAAATAATGTGAGAGTGTTCAATCTCGCCTTTGTTCTTACACATGGGTTCGGAGCCGATCCTCGGCTCCGTGCCGGCCGACTGCAAGCTCTGCATCGAGAAGAAGCTCGAGGACATCTAATACCCACAATCCCCCTCTGCCTTTACCTCAGATCTAGTTTGCCGCTGCTGCAGTACGCATCACTGGAGACTAGCTCGGGGCTGTTCAGATAAGATATTTTATCTATTCTGTACTGTTGTCAGAAAAGTTGCTTTAAAATTAGTTACTTAGTTAGAGAGTAGGTGTGTGAGTGCAGGAATTCTCTATACTTTGAACAAGTTAACTTGTTAACTTTCGAGTAGAGTTTTTCGGGGCCTACCCCTTCTTAACTTGTGACTAAAATTTTTTGTAATCTTGCCTTTTTGGCACTTTATAACTGGATTAGACTTCGGATTCGACTTAGTTGACTAAAAATTTGTGTAGTCTTGTTTTTAGCTTTATCAAACAGACTTTTACCCGGATTTGACTTTTTTACTGGATTGGACTTTTTACTGGACTTGACTGTGTTCATTGTTAATATGTCTGAAAAGATGAAATCTGGTTTTAAACGTTGTCAGTGTGGCCAAAAAATGTCGGTCACAGACAACCACAGTTCCTGTGTCTACTGTCTTGGCCCTCTCCACTTACAAGAGGATTGCGCTATTTGTCACTCTTTTAGTGGGAGGGTCATGACAGATAGGCGCAGGAAACTGATGGATAGAGGATTGCTGAAACCCTCTTTCCAGGAGGCTTTGGATGCTTCAGACCAGGCATCCAAGTCTTCGAAGGGGTCGAAGACGTCGGAGCCAAAGTCATCGGCTCCGAGCTCTTCGAGTGTAGTTAGATCACCGGTTCCACAGACTTCGGGGCCGAGTGTTCAACTGTTGGCAGTTTCCGAGCCTCGAGTCTTGGAACCGGTGACGGAGCTCCTCCCACCGACTCTGTTGAGGTCGGCTCCGTCTTCGATCCCTTCGACTCGTTCTTCTAGAGCCCTTTCCGACACCGACGTGGACCGTGTGGTGCAGAAGCTTATGGAGCATACGGCCCTGTCCAAGCTTATTTCGGTCTCCTCTCAGTTGATGTCGAGACTTGAAGGCCTGCCACTATCTCCATCTGTTCCTCCTCCGAGACCTGTTCTGTCTTGGAGCCGGAAGAAGCTGACCTGATGATTGTGGAGCCCTCGGTGCCAGAACAGTCTTTTCTCGGTCGGCACCGTTTACCTCGACTCCATCCGATCCGTACCGAGTCTTGGGCCCGGTCTGTCCTTGGTTCCGGGACCGAGTCGGACCGATGTTTCGGTTCCGACTCTCCTCTCGGAGCCTCGCACGGATCGATTCGGTTCCGTCCTCGGGTCGGCGCCGGTTCCTGTTTCGGGTATTCTTCCCATTTCTTCGGAACCGGGAGATACCTCGACTCGGGACCCGGGGGCCTTCGACCTCATGAGGAAGGTGTTGTCTACCCAGACAACCACATCAGCAGGTACAGCTTCTCCTCCCCGCAAAGGACCGTTATCCTCCTCTGCACCCACGGCCACGTCCAAGCGTCGGGCACCAGTGTCTCAGCCACCCCTGGAGGGTGCCCCCTCTTCCTCGGAGGCTTCTTCGGATGCTCCCCACGAAGAAGTTCCTAGGAAAAGACTGTGTAAGAGGAGACACTTGGATTCTCCACAAGAATCCTTAACATCTGATACTGACTTGGGGGACCCTTCTGACTCATCTAAGTCACCTTCAGAGGATGTCTCTTTTGCTGACATCTTGGAGATCCTTAAACAGAGAGGTGACTGGCAAGCCCTCCCCCCTTCTGAGGATGAGTCAGTTTTGCTGAAGGCATTTGGTGCCCGTCCTTCCTCCTCCTGGGTCACTCCGCCCTTTGATGAGTTAATGGAATTAATTGCTCGAAGGGCGTGGGAGACTCCTGACACAGTGGAACCTGTCCCTAGGAAGCCAAATAAGTACATCACGGCACCACAGGACAAAGCTTACCTTACCAAAGGAGTTCCAGTAGACGCCATGGTGGTGGCAGCGGCCACGAAGAAGGAGATGTCGGAGTCTTCCTCATCTGTCCATCCGCCTAACAAAGATTCTAGGACCATGGACAGATATGGGAAGCGCATTTTCAGTTCAGCGGCTTTCTCTATGCGTTCCCTGAACTATTTGACCCATTTTACTCGTTTACAGAGGGATCTAGTCAAAGAGTTGGGAGATACCCTCCAGGGTGCAACAGATGCTGCTGTCTCGGAAAAAGTTACAGCGCAGCTCAACACCCTTACGTCTATTGTGAACTCGTCCATGAGGCTGATATCCTATGCAGCCGAAGGATCGAGTAGGGCAGCGGCTTCGGCGATTGCTCTTCGTAGGCAATCCTGGATGCGCTTATGTTCGTTTGCGGAAGCCTTCAAGTCTTCCTTTACTAACGCCCCATTTGATGGAGCCACACTTTTTGGCCCTAAAGTAAAGGAGACCCTTACCCGGTGTGAACAGGAGGGAAAGACTCTGTCTGCTGTCGGAGTCCGTTTTTCCACCCCTTCCAGACCGTACCCCAAAGGGCAACGTGGTGGGAAAATGTGGTTCCGAAAACCCCAAAGATCTTTTCCAGACACACAGGGTGATGCCCCCTCTAGAGGCAGAGGGGGGGGCAGAGGTGGAAGACGCCGCCCTGGCGGCAGAGGGGGTCCGCAAAACCAAGGTGACAGGGATAACCTCCCTGGCAAACCTTTTCAGCACTCCTGAGAGGAGGCCCGACTGTCCTGCTCTGGAGGCAGTCGGGGTCGCTAGCTTTATACCCTCAGGCCTGGCAAAACCTTTCTTCAGACAATTGGGTAAAAGCGTTGTTACCAGATGTTACAAAATCCCATTTCTATCCACCCCATTCCAAAGAAAAACTCCCAGATGTACCACCCCATCTGCGAGAACCAGCAGCTACAGAAATTTCAAAGCTGCTAAGAAAAAGAGTCATCCAACCAGTCCCAGCGGACCAAATAGGATTCGAACTTACTCAAGGTTCTTTTAGTTCCAAAGAAAACAGGGGACTGGAGGCCAATTCTGGACCTAAGTCATCTCAACACCTTTGTCAAGAAGGAAAAGTTCGAATGGTCACGCTTCAATCGATCCTTCCATTCTTACGGAAGGACGACTGGATGTGCTCAATAGATCTGAAGGACGCATACTACCACATCAAGATGGCCAGGGCGTCCAGAGATCACTTGCGCTTCCGGCTGGGAGCCAGTCACTATCAGTTTCGAGCCCTGCCCTTTGGCCTGACCACAGCCCCCAGGGTCTTCACCAAATGCATGGCAGTGGTAGCGTCTCATCTGAGGCGCCTAGGATTCCAGGTGTTTCCGTATCTGGACGACTGGCTCCTGTCTGCCACCACCAGGCGTCAACTGATACAAGCCAGGGATTACTCCCTACAACTTTGTACACACCTTGGCATTTCAGTAAATTTCGAAAAATCTTTGCTACAGCCATCACAGCATATCTTATTTATAGGAGCGGAATTGGATACGCGTCAGTTAATTCTAAAACTTCCGACAGAAAGAATATTAGCACTTCAGTTCAACATTTCCCTTCTGCTGTCGTCCAGAAAATCCCCAGCAAAATTGTTCTGAAAGTTTTGGGTCTCATGGCAGCTTCTCTCATAGCAATACCACTGGGAAGACTGCACATGAGAGTGCTACAATGGCTTCTATTTGCACAATGGTCGTTCCAACATCTTCCACTGACTCACGAAATTCTGATAACGAAAACATGCAAATCACACCTAATGTGGTGGTTACAGACTTGCAACCTATCCGGGAAGACCATTTGTGCTACCCACACCGTCAGCGCATTTATAACCACGGACGCTTCCCTGATAGGGTGGGGGGGCATCTTTCAGGGACAGACAGTCCAAGGCGAATGGACCAATCTAGAGTACAATCTGCACATCAATGTTCTGGAGTTGAGGGCAGTGTTTTTGGCGTTGCAACACTTTGCTCCCCTTCTTCCTCCAGGGACCATTGCAGTTCAGACAGACAACATGTCCGTAGTCTGGTACATAAACAAGCAAGGGGGAACCAGGTCCTACCAACTATGCAGAGAGGCCATGAGAATTTGGCAATGGGCAGAGTCCACCGGTCGCTTTCTGATCGCAACGCACATCCCGGGGTCATCCAACGTCATAGCCGACAGGCTGAGCAGGGCAATATTATTGCCTCACGAGTGGTCCCTCAAACAGTCAGTTGCGGAACAGATTTTTCGCAAATGGGGCCAGCCTACCTGCGATCTGTTTGCGTCTCCAATGGACGCCAAATGCAGGAGCTACTTTGCCCTATTACCCTCCAGGGAAGTCCCAAGGGACGCGCTGGTGCACGATTGGCCCCGGGTCTCCTATATGCCTTTCCTCCATTTCCCTGATTGCAAAGTTTCTGCAGAAAGCAAACAACCTTCAGAGGACTATAATTCTCATTGCTCCGTTCTGGCCTCGTCAAATTTGGTTCCCCTTTCTCTTGCAGCACCGCATTCGGGGACCTTGGATGCTGGACCCAGAGCCAGATCTACTGACTCACTCGTCAGGAGTTCCTCACCCATCCCTGGAATCTCTCCATCTGGCAGCTTGGCTGCTCCGCTTCCCTTTTTAGCCAGGTCAATTCCCCTTACTTCGGCGGTTCAGGATATTTTGGTAGCTTCTCATAAAGTTTCTACCGTAAAGACTTATACTAGTAAATGGAAACGTTTTGTCTTTTGGGCGGAGTCACATCAGTTGGACCCTGTTACAGCTCCGTTGAATAAGGTCTTAGAATTTCTAACCAAATTATTTCAGGAAGGAGCTTCTCCGGCTACCTTGAGAGTACAGTTGGCTGCCATTTCTAGCTATCATATAGAAGAAAGTGGTGCACCTATTATGGCTCACAGACTCTGTAAAGCCTTTTTAAAAGGTTCTTTTCATATCAGACCACCAGTCAGAAGCCCGACATCACCGTGGAATTTAAATTTACTGCTCTCTAAATTGATGCTACCACCCTTTGAACCAGCTTCAAGTTGCACTTTGAAATTTTTGTCATGGAAAACATTATTCCTAGTGGCTATTACATCGGCTAGACGGGTGTCTGAGCTGCAGGCTCTTTCGGTTAAACATCCCTATTTAATTTTTCATTCGGACAGAGTATCCCTACGCACTAATCCATCCTTTCTTCCCAAAGTTTGTTCTACTAGTAATATTAACCAGTCCATTGAATTACCCACCTTCTTTAAAGACCACTCTAATAAATTAGAGTATATGTTGCACAAACTGGACGTCCATAGACAACTCAGATTTTATTTGGATAGAACGAAAGATCACAGGAAATCTGATCAGCTATTTATAGCTTTTGCTGACAGCAGAAAGGGTCTTGCAGTTACGAAACGAACACTTTCCAAGTGGCTAACTGATTGTATCATTTATGTTTATGAAAATTCTGATCAAACATTATCAGCAAAACCCAGAGGACATTCTACCAGATCAATTTCTACATCTTTGGCTCATGCAGCTCGTCTACCTTTAGACATCATTTGTGCGGCTGCTACTTGGGCTAAACCACATACATTTATTTCTCATTACAAAGTGGACAGGGTTTCTAGGGATAGGGCAACCTTTGGTTCCACTGTGCTCAAGAACGTTCTCCCTTGAGTTCCTCAGGATCATGGAGCTAGGACGCTACCCATGTGTAAGAACAAAGGCGAGATTGAACACTCTCACATAAAGAAGTTATGTCCTTACCATAACGTTCCATGTGGAGTGTTCATCTCGCCTTGGTTATTACACTCCCACCCTTCCCACCCTTAGGAAGAACGTTCGATTTGGTGCCTGGTCTGGAATATTCTCCTTCTGCTGTTGCAGTGTTGGTATTACTATCATACCTTTGGTATGTTGTATATAGGTAATTATGTATATAGTTTGGCATGTATGCGTGATTGTGCCTGGTTTGCTTGCAAACTAGATCTGAGGTAAAGGCAGAGGGGGATTGTGGGTATTAGATGTCCTCTAGCTTCTTCTCGATGCAGAGCTTGCAGTCGGCCGGCACGGAGCCGAGGATCGGCTCCGAACCCATGTGTAATAACCAAGGCGAGATGAACACTCCACATGGAACGTTATGGTAAGGACATAACTTCTTTTTACTGCCTTTATTGTTGTTTTTTCCACTGTTGTGATGGCTGATAAGCCCATATTTAAAAGATACACTGAGTGTGGCCATAAGTTGTCCCCTGCGGATGGTCACGCACTTTGTATAATGTGCTTGGGTGTTGCCCACCTTGGCACAGACTGCTCTGTATGTGCAGGTTTTAACCCGTGCGCTATTAAAGACAGGAAGGCGAAGTTGGCCCAGAAATGCCTTCTTCCCTCTTCTGAGGCGGTTGCCTCCTCTTCGGCTTTGGTCACAATGGCTGCTGTGGCCGCCTCTCCTTCTCTTGCCCTTGCTTTTCCTCCCTCCCTGGCTGGGACTCAACCTCGCATGTCAAAGCCTGTGGAAGTGGAGCGGAAAAGGGGCAGGGAGAAGGAGAGAGAGCCAAGAGCATGGGCTGAAAAACACAAGAGGTCTCCAGACCTCTCTTTACCGGGTAAGACTCCTAGGATATGTAACTCCCCTCTGCTCCAATCTCCAAGGTTTTTCCCAGAGCCGGAGGGGAGACGCTGTACTTCTAGAGCCTCGGTGCCCCAACCTGCAAGGTTTGAGTCTGTGGCCTTGTCGAGGTCCACCCAGTCTTTATCTGAAGTGGACATGGATAAGATGATGAGGAGATTCATTCGTACTCTGATCCAGATGGGGGTCTTGCCAGCCCCCGCTCCATCAGGAGGGGGGAGCTCGCTTTATTTTTTTCAGTCAATTTCTCCTTCTCCGATCCGTCCACTGGGTTCGGAGTACTCTGATAAGAGGATGGCTGTAGTTGGGGTCGGCGCCAATGGTACCTGCTTCCTCAATGCCGACAGCTGCCTGGAGCGTGTCTGATCAGACCAGCTCAGATCCGAGCCACTCTTGGAGCCAGAGCTTGGGTGTTGGATCGGAGGGAGTGCAAACTTTTTCATCGGCTCTGCCTTTATCAGGCCAAGTTCCCTCCCTTGGAGCTCCGCCTACTTTGGGCCCTGCTCAGATTATCTTGTCGGACCTGGGGAGACCGGCCTCCTTATTGGTTCCACAGGAGGTACGCTCTCCCTCTGCATTCAAAATGGTAAAAAGGGTTCTCTCTGCTGGATTGATACCCCTGACTGTCCCCTCGGACTCCACCCAGACCCCCTCTGCTCTTTCTACATTCCCATAATTTTACCAGAGGGATGGCCCATGCTTGAGGAGCCCCAAGTGTTCCCCCTGAGTAACAAGTGGCTTGCGAGTTCCCCCTGGAGAGCCCCACTGGAGAGGTGCCTCACAAGCATACGTGCAAGAGGAGGCACTTGGACTCCCCCGAGTCCCTCATCGAGGATACGGACTTGGATGATGGGGAAGGTTCCCATAGGTCACCTCCCGTGAATGTCTCCTTTGGAGACATCATGGCAATCCTTCAACGGGGAGGTTGGTCTGCCCCCAGACCTTCTGACGAGACCGTGTTCCTGGAGGCTTTCAGCATGGGCCCATCTACTTCCTGAATGTCCCCTCCCGCGGATCCTTTGGTGGACCTGGTCATTTTGCAGGCATGGAAGGAGCCGGACACCATGGAACCAATTCCAAAAGGGCCTGACAAGATTTTGTGTCCTCCCTCAGGCCAGCATGGAAGAAGGGCTCCCCCCCCCCCCCCAGACGCTATGGTGGTAGGAGCAGCAGCCACAAAGAAGGACCTAGCCCAGGAGAGTTCCTCTGTTCATCCTCCTGACCGAGAGTCGTGGATGTTGGACCACCTAGGGAAGCAGGTTTAAGCTTTAGCTACCTTTTCAATTAGGGTGCTAAACTACCTGGTCCATGTCACCAGACTCAGCGCGACCTGGTAGAGGAGCTGGAGGACTCTCCCTCTAAGTCCACGTCACAGGAGGACAGGGTCTTGTTCTCCACAAGGATGACCACTTTGAAAGCAGTCTCCAACACGTCCTCCTTTCACACGCTACTGAAGGAGCGGCTAGGGCGGCTGGGTCCGGTGTGTCCATGAGGCACAATGCCTGGTTCAGATTGTCAGTTTTTGGAACCTTTCAAAGCATCCTTTGCCAATGCCCCTTATGATGGCTCTACTCTTTTTGGCCAGACCATCAAAGAGACATTAGTCCAGAGTGAGAAGGATGGGAAGACACTGTCTGCCATCAGGATCTACTTCTTGAACACTCCTAGGTCCTTTTCCTGGAACCAGAGAGGGCAAAAGAAGATGTGATTCCAGAAGTCACAGTATTCTCGGGACACTCTGGGCTCTTCTTCCCCCAGAGGCAGAGGGGGACAGAATGGATGCTGGCCCAGAGGCAGAGGGGGTCAGAGGAATTTTGGGTCTTGAGAACCTTTCTCGGACAGACCCGGGCAGCAACCCTGAGGGGTGGCCGGACTGCTCTACTTTGGAGGAAGTCATGGACGATTGTCCTTGCATTTGGTGGCATGTGAGTCCATAACATCAGACAGCTGGGTGCTTCAGATCATACCCTGGGGATACTCTGTCCCTTTTGTGGGTCCCCCCAAATCTCCCAAATGCCTCCCAAATGTACCACCCATGCAAAGGGAGGCGGCAGTACAGGAAATTTCCAGACTGCTGGAAAAATGAGCCATCTAAACCATCTCCCCCGATCAGTTCGGATTGGTCTTCTACGCCAGGTTCTTTTTGGTGCCAAAGAAAACATGGGACTTGTGGCCCATTCTGGACCTGTCCACTCTGAACCTGTCAGTTGCCAGAGAGAAGTTCTGAATGGTCACAATGCAGTCCATCATGCCGTACCTGTAAGAGAGCGACTGGATGTGCTCGTTAGACCTCCAGGATGCTTACTATCACACAACAATGCGCAGAAGCTCCAGGAGGCTCCTCCGCTTCCGGCTAGGAGTCTATCATTACCAATTTCGAGCCCTACCCTTTGGTCTCACCACAGCCCCCAGGGTGTTCACTAAAGTGATGGTGGTGGTAGCGGCTCACCTGAGGCTTCAGGGGATTCAGGTATTATCCGTACCTGGACGATTGGCTCCTCACTGCTCCCACCAGGCATCTACTCTCCCAAACCAGGGATTATTTCTTGAACCTTGCCCTGCATTTGGGGATCACAATCAACATATCCAAATCATTCCTAGATCCTGTACGGGTGATGGACTACATTGGTACAAGGATAGATGCCTTACAGTGCAAAATCTTCCTGACCTCGGAGAGAGTACAAAACATGAGGATGCATGTCTCTCTAATCTGCCATTCTCATCTCCCAATGGCCGAATCAGTGTTGAGGTCCTTAGGTTCAATGGCAGTGACCATAACGCTTCTACCATGTGCCCGGTTACATATGAGAATTCTACAGTGGACTTGAGCTGTACAATGGTCATTGTTGGAACTTCCATTGGCATATCCAATACAACTCAGTCGAGTCTGTCTGACATCCCTCATATGGTGGATGTGTTCTCTGGACATTTTGGAGGGACCCCCCTTTGTTCCAGCCCTGGCCCAAGCCAAAGTGATCACGGACGCCTCCCAACTCTGATGGGGGGCATTGTTCGGGCAGGACAGTCCAAGGCCTGTGGTCCCTTGTAGAGACCAGCTTGCACATAAATGTTATAGAGATAAGGGTGGTCCTTTTAGCGTTGCAGGCCTTTCATGCCTTTCTTCTTCTGGGAACTATTGCAATTCAGTCAGACATGTCAGTGGTCTGGTATATCAACAAACTGGGAGGGACCAGATCTTACCCCTTTGTCACGAGGCCATGAGAGTGTGGGAATGGGCGATATCCACCTGTCACTTTCTCATCACAACGCACATTCCGGGATGGTCCAACATCCTAACAGGTTGTCGGACTATTCTGATGCCTTACAAGTGGTCTCTGAATCTGTCAGTTGCGCAACAGATCTTCCACGAGTGGGGTCAGCCTTGCTGCGATCTCTTTACATCCCCTTCCAATGTGATGTGCAGCAAGTTTTTTGCTCTGAACTCCCTGTCGGGGGAGTCCCCCAGAGATACTCTAGTACATGCTTGGCCTCCCGGTCTTCTGTATGCTTACCCTCCAGTATCTCTTATTCTGAGGTTTCTACAGAAAGCTTGTCGACTGGGGAGCAAAGTGATCCTCATTGCCCCATTTTGGACTCGCCAGGTATGGTTTCCCTTCCTTTGGTCTCACCTTCTGGCTCCGCCTTCAGGATCTGATTTCACACCCTTCAGGGGTTCCTCATCTGAATCTAGACGGTTTGAAGCTCAGAGCTTGGCTGCTCCAGTTCCCATGATTGCTAGGACTCCTGGATTATCCACTTCAGTTGCGTCTATTTTGGTGGCTGCTCATAAGTCTTGGACCAGGAAGGTTTACCACAGCAAGTGGAAACGTTTTTCCTTTTGGGCCTCTCAAAGGAGTTTGGACCCCTTCACGGCTCCTATTTCTGTCATTCTTGATTTTCTAGCTCAGATTTTTCATCACTGAGCTAGTTCTTCTACTGTCAAGGTTCAGTTGGCTGCCATTTCTCAATTTCATGTGGGTGAGAATTCTGCCTCTCTGGCCTCCTCCAGGCTGTGTAAAGCCTTCCTTAAAGGCACTTTTCCATTACGCCCCCCGGACAAGGATCCTGTTCCCCCATGGGACCTTACTATGGTTCTTCAAGCTTTGGTCGCTCTGCCTTCTGATCCTGCTGCAACCACGAATCTAAAATATTTATCTTGGAAAACAGCATTTCTGGTGGCTATTACCTCTGCCAAAAGGGTTTCAGAACTGCAGGCCTTGCCCGTCAAAGTTCCTTGTATGACTTTTCACAAAAATAGGGTTTCCCTTCGGACCAAAACATCCTTTGTTCCTAAGGTGGCATCACCAGTCAATATCAATCAGACCATCAATTTGCCTGTGTTCTTTCCTAATTTTACTAACAAGATGGAATACAAACTCCATCTGCTGGATGTTCATAGGCAGTTACGATTCTATTTACACAGGACTAAAAATTTCCATAAATCTGATCAATTGTTAGGTTCCCCCAAAAAAGGTTTATAGAAGGATACAATCTCCAAGGTCACTATTGCTAGATGGATTTCTTCATGCATCGTTCAGGTCTATAAGGACAGAGGCATGTCTCCTCTGGGTCAGGTGAGAGCTCATTCCACTAGATCCATGGCTACATCTGTGGCCTTTTGGTCTACAGTTTCTTTGGATGATATTTGTTCTGCAGCTACTTCGTCCTCATCTCATACATTTATTTCTAAATTGGATTTGTTTTCCAGAAGGAGAGCATCCTTTGGTTCCGAGGTGCTCCGGAATATCCTTCCATGAGGGCTACCCAGGAGTTTAGTAGCTGGGGACTCTGTCCCACAGGTTAAAGACCAAATGAAGTAAACTACTTCAGATAAAGAAGTTATGTACTCACCATAGCGTTCCATCTGAGTAGTTCTAGTTCCACTTTATTTGTCTTCAACTGTCCCTCCCTCCTTCCCCAGACCTTGGCATATGAACAGCCTACCGGCTGCAGTTATAGGTCATAAGTATTTTTTCAGATCAGGTTATCAGTATATGATTCAGCAAACTCGATCTGGGGGTTGGAAGGTAGTGGAGGTGTAGAGGTGTATTATGGGTAAGGGGAGGAGCTTGGAGCTCGGAGCAGATGCTAGTAAAGGTGCCAGCTCGGATCCAGTTTGGATCCGGTATACCACAGGTTGAAGACAAAGAACTACTCGGATGGAACGTTATGGTGAGTACATAACTTATTTTTTTCCAAGTTTATTGGTAACATCTGAATGAGGGATTGTTTTGAAAGCCTTTCACAAGTCAAGGTATGCTGTGTGCACAGATTTATGCTCATAACTGGCCCTGGTCACATTTTCAAAGAAGTTCGCCAAATTTAACAGGCAGGATCTGCCCTTGACAAAGCCAAATTGGGTAGGAACCAGGGTTTGGAGGTCACTTATGTCTTTATTTATGAGGTCCATAATGCTATGTTCCATGGCCTTCCAGATGAGGCTGGTCAGGCTTATGGGTCTATAATTTCCCAGGTCTGTTGCTAGGCCACCTTTCTGAAGGGGAATAAATGTTGCTGTTCGGCATTCCACAAGAACAAAGCCTGTGGTTAGGCTATGATTGAAAAGGGTGCATGATGGTGATGCTAGTTCATGTTTTAGCCTGTTCCGCCTGGTATGTTGTCTGGTCTCATAGAGGTTGTTTTTTTTGCCTTGGACAAGGCTTTGAGGACCTGCTCTTCAGATATTTAGGGTGGGGGATTTTGGGGGAAAGATTGTGATAAGGGAGTGAAATTTTCGCCAACCCTTTATGCTAGCAGGTTTGCTATATCTGTGGGGTCAGTGTGTGTGTGATACCGGTAGTCACTAGTTCTGCACATGCTTAGGCCCTACCTTTTAGGCTACGTACGTAGGTGTAAAAGGCCTTATGGTTATCCTTGGCTGTGCTTGCTAAAAGAGCCCTTGGAGGATTTGACAAGTTGTCTTATTTGCCTGTTGAGGTTGAGGAGGGTGCTTTTCCATTGTTGGAGCCTTGCCTTTATTTTCTTGGACAGCAACGTTTTGTGTTTATTGTAAAGTTTGTTGATGCTGGATGTCCACCATGGCAGCTTGTTTTTACTTGGGGCTGTAGCTTTTATTCTTTCTGGTACAGTCAATTTTGTACACTTAATGTAAGTGATTGTACAAGGCTTTTAGTGTAAGCTTCGGCATAGTTACCACTTCCAGCTTGATACAGGTCATGGAATGCATTTATACCTTTCCCCGGGGGGGGGGGGGTGTAGTTTGCCTTGGTGATGTTTTTAGTCTAATTTTCACCCTTTGTGAGTTCTGGTGTTAATGCCAGCTTGAAGGTAACTGTTTTGTAGTCCAGTTTAATGAGTGTCCGACAGCTGCTGTAGTACATCTGTTTGACATGTTAGTGAAAACCATGTCCAGAATCTTTGTTCCTCTTGTCTGGGTATGAACTATTTGTTCCAGGGCATTTGAATTAGTCAAGGAACTTTTGCTCTAGTGAGTTGGGTCTAGCATAGGTTTGCCAGTTGATGGTGAGGATAATTGAAATCCCCCATAACCAGAGTGTTCCATAAAATTTGGATGGTCTCCAGTTTGGTCAAGTATGCTTCGTTTGTGTCATGACCCATGGAGGGGAATCTATAACTGGCTATGACTTGAATGAGGGTCTTACGCACCATAAGCTGGACTTGGAGTAACTCCATGGAGTTGTCCAGTCTAACTAGATGGAAGGTGAATTTATCTCTATTATAGATAGATAACACCACCTCCTTTGGTTTTCACGTGTTCATTTTGTGGTCTAAAGGTGTGGAAGGCATTGTAGCCTTGCAAGGCTGGGGTACTCTCCGAGGCCTGAACCAAGTTTCTTTGACTGTACAGTCATCGATATCTTCTAGTGATAGCAGTGCTTGCAGGGAATGCAGTTTTTGATTTAAGCTCCTAGCATTTAGCTGCATATCCATTTTGTTCTGGTTGGCTAATTTCATATTGGTAATGTATGGGGGAGGCAAGAGCCTTTGCCAGCAGCTGAAAGCCCAGCGGTACCAGGTTCTCTAGCAAAGCAGAAAGCTTTATCGACCATGGCTTCCTAGGCTGACAGGAGCTGGATCCCCTTTGAATGACACCAAAAACTAAGCCAATTATTGAAATCAATCCTTTTTTGTTTATACTGTGGCATCATTCTAGGAGCAGGGTAGTATGCTGCTCAAGGCTAGGGACATACCTGCCTGGGGCACGTACTCTGAGCTCAACCATGTCTCTCTTCTTATTGTCCAGTGTGGTATGTCTCTGGTCATTCACACCAGCATGAACTATGACAGAGTCTTAGTGGTACTTGTTACTGAGAGACCTGCGTGCATGGATGATCTGACGAATCCTGGCACTGGACTTTCTCCTTGTCCGACCTAGTGAGTGGGACATCTCTGTCTCTCACTTTTGAGTCTCCAATGACAAGACCATTTGTTTTAGTGTTTTCACCTTACGGGCTTGGTGGATGAGACACTGGTGTTACTATGTGTCATTGGTGCTGTGAGGACTGTTAGTTGTAGCAGTCTTGTGTTTGGCGGTCTGTGGTGTTAGGCAAGTTTTTCGAGAGAACCTCCACATATGTAAATTTTTGTGTTTGATGCATACTATGTGTAAAGTAATGGTACTATGTGCATATGTAATGGTGGGTGAGTTGACAACCTCTCCCGTGTTACTGTTTTGAGTGCGAGAGCATCGATTCAATATTTGTGGTGTAGATGCATCTCTCACAGTCTCTACTAGAGTGAGTTATTAGTAGAGGGTTATCTTCTCAGGGTAACTGGGGCAAGAGACCATTGGACCATCCAGATGTCCCCCATTCAAGTTGATCCTTTCTGCTGGGACTCCTACCAAGAAAAAAAATTTACTTTGTCAGAAGAGCAATGTTTATTACTGTTAGAGGAGTTCCTCATCTTGTCAGTCATTACAGGCAGTAAATCCTGGTACACAGAAACCTTTACAGATGGACACCACCTGTAAAATTATTCCTGAGGAAACAGGATCTAATGATTCTCATTTTGACAGAGATGAGGCTTCTGTAGATTTACAAGCCCATCTCTCTTATTGTGAGGAAGGCTTTAATTCTTATCCTGCTGTGCAGGAATTTTCTTTTAATTAGACCATTGCCAGGATGAATGGTATTTTTATGAGAACAAATAGACATTCCCCCTGAAATGAGGAGATATGATACAAATTACTGTCTCATCCTGATGCCCAGTTGTCAGTCTCAAAAAAAGTGGATAAGCTTTGTAAGATACCTCAGGCTAATAAATTTATCCTCTTGCCATAGGTCCAACCTAGCCTCCTTTTTGACTTTCTCATACTGGCAACAGAGTGGTGCGCAATACAAACCCTTCAGCTGGTGATATGGAGGGTAAAATGTTGGAGTGTAGAGGTAATAATATTTTCTTCCTCTTTATGCGTAGTTATTGAGAATGATGAAGACTTTATGTGGAAATTTATGCTATGCCATATGGACAGTCTGAGGGAATTGGCTTTCACTCCTATAGCAGAAAGCTCTTTTTGAACAAAACTGTTTCTGCCCTTTCTTGGGTATCTAAACTTGCTTTGAAAAGTTTGTATGATTGTGCAGATAATGTGTCTAGAGCCACTGCTATTGTTAGTGTTGAGAAGATTTGATTGGGTACATAACCAAAATGTTGCTAATGAAGTGATGTCTGAAGTCTTGGATTCAGCTTTTGATAAAAAGGTTCATAGGTTCATACTAGGCTATCTGCCCTAGGGCATTTATAAGTCTAGCCAGAATGTGTTTGGCTTTCGCCACCCATTTACTGACCGTCATTCTGCACTGTTGGTCTGTTCTGAATCTGGCTCTTCTGCTACCCTGGTTCTCAAACAATATGATGATAGGGAGATAAATTCCGGGAGTTTCTAAGATGTTTTATGTACCCCGATACATACCTTACAGGTTTCACTCTTAAACTAAAAATCTATTTAAACAAAAACAGCTCTTTACTGGTTAACCAAATGCAAAGAAAAAGATGGTTGGCCAAAGGGTAAACGTAAAATGCAGAGGTGTTTTCAGGAAAAAGGAACAGACCAACAGTGCAGAATGACTGTCAGCATTCCGTAACCTCTTCCCTCTCCCCCAGCCAGCCTGGCTACAAATCTGTTCCAGAAACTGGCCCTCAACAGTCTAGTTTCTGAAAATATTGTTTCAGACTCCTAGATGTTAAGAGGTGTAGAAGGGTTACATATAGCACCAGATGCAAAAAAACACATTTCAGGGGAAAACCCCTCTCTACTTCCCAAAGCAGTTTTTTTTCTTTAGTTTCTTCAGTCTCTAAACACCCAGGGAGTCCTAGAACTAGGGCCTGTAAAGTCAAATGAGCAAAGTTTTATATTCCAGAATGTTTCCACTATCAAAGAAAAAGGCATCTTGGAGACCAGTGCTAGATCTTTCATTTTTAAATGTGTATCTGAAAGTTCCAAAGTTCAAACTGTTGACCTTACAGAATCTGTTAAATTTTCATAATTCGCATGAGTTATTTAGTAACTCTGGACCTAAATGATGCTTACTGCCATATTCCCGTAGCCATAGAGTATAGGAAATTGCTAAGGTTCCGGGTCATGTCAGTTCCCTGCATTATTCTTTGATTTGTATCTACAGCTGTAAGGGTATTCACAAAATATGTAGCCTATGTGATAGCTTATTACAGATTGAATGCCATTCACATCTTTCCTTATTTAGGCAACTTGTTGATCCTTCAGGAGTTTTTATCTAAATGCCAAGAATAATTAACATTGGATCCGATGTCTTAACCACAGGTTTAACCCAGATGGAAATTGAATCCGAGTCATCTGACTCTAATCCAAGACCTGCCATATCTTAAAGCTGCTTTTCTAGATATTGGCTTGGTCTTGTTTCTTGGGAAAAAAAAAAAAAAAAAAAAAATGTTTATTAAGTTATCATGTGTGACATACACAATCGTACATTTATATAAATTAAATCATGACAGCACAATCTCAGTTGCAAATATTATACCTCACAAATCGTGCCAATACAACTGTAGCTGCAAACATTATACGTCACTTTTGATATATCCAGTCATTGTCCGTCAACCATTACATTGCTCATTCATATCCTGCCTTCTTTTAAACATCATTCCTCCACTGCATGTAGTGGTCCCCCATTTCCCATTTTTTCCTGTGTAATTTACTCCTACCGTTTTCTAAAGATCCCAGTTCCAGTTGTTTTATCTCTGTTAGTATCTTTACTTCAAGTAAAGTTGGTTTAGATTTTTGATTTCCATTTTCTAGTTACTACTTTTTTGGCAGCCATCATAATTAGACTCTGCAAGACCTTACTATGTTTAGGCAATTTGAACTCTGTATCATATCTCAAAAAAAATAATTTCCCTAGTCGCTCCAATTTCCTCACCCAGCATCTCTGACAGAGCAAACTGCAGGGAATCTTTAAAGTCAGACAGCTCATTACATTCTGAGGAAATATGTTCCCGTTTACCTCTTTCTTCCCCATCACATCTCCAGCATTTGCTGCCTACCTGAGGAAAGATTCCTTGGAGCTTAAAAACATAAAATGACAATAGACATCCCTTTTTAAACTTTTGTGCAAAGAACATTGTTTTGTATATACATGTATACATCATAAAACGCGCATATATATATATATATATATATATATATATATATATATATCAAATGTATTTGTGGTTGGCTTTTAAATACACAAATCTATTTCATTTATTATTGGCTGTACGAGAAGTTTTTTATAAGGGTTAATTTGAAGTTAATTTGTGAAGTCGTTATGCATTTTAAATGTACTTAAGGCAAGACTTTGTATATTTTATTTGTTCTGGTGAAGTCCGACATAGATTTGACATGGCACTGATGAAAGCACTTGACCTTAAAGTGGTTACTGGATGTGTTTGCCCGTTCCTTTTTTTTTTATTTTTCAAAGTTGTTGATGCTTCAAAAAAAAATATTACAGAGCATGTAGGGAGAACCTGAGATTTTCTGCTGTACCAGAGAAGCTGGAAGGAACAGACTGCATTTGACAACAGGAATTGTTAATTGAAAGGGCACATCGTGTATATGCTCCAAACCTGGCCATGAGAAAGCAACCTAGACCATTAATAAGGATACAATCCCACCACCAGAAATTCTGACAGAACTGTGGCAGAAAGACAAGTACTAAAAGTAGGAGACAGTAGACTGTGGAAAATGATTAATCACTGTACACCAGGCAGAAGAGTAATTTTATCCCACTAATGTCATAAAGCAGGCATGAGCTTCAAGCTGCTGTATCAGCTATTTTTGGAATATTCTTTCCTGAAGGGTCAAAATCATTTTTTTGATGCAGAACATGCCAAGGAGGAAATAAAAGTTTGCCTAACAAAAAGTGAGCTATGAAACCGAAGGAGATTGTGCTTCTTATTCTCCGGGTATTGCAGCCCATAGAGAGAGAGAGAGCGAGAGAGTGTCAGTCAAACTTTTTTCAGTGTTTGAAAGGAAAATACTTGAGAGGGAAAAAAAGGACGAGTTTACTAGAAGAACCAGGAGTACACTGGAAATGAAGCAGAAACTAGATTTAGGAGATGGCGATCAACAGGAAGAAAACTAGCAACTTTGAAATAGATGAATAAATGTAGGATTACGAAGCATTAATTATATTTGTGAAGTGTGACAGAACAACAAAGCTTGAAAATATTGGGCATTTTTGACTTTGTTAAACTTGTAAAGTACTACAAAGCAGCCCTACTTCATGTCATTAATGTTTGGAAGAACATTTAGGAGAGAAGAGGAAGGAAAGAATCAACTGTAAGTAAAACAAAAGTTTATTCTTACAGTAGTTTTTATAATGCTTGATGTAATCTGCATGGTACAAAGTAAAGCTTTCTCAGTTATTGTAATAGGGATAATAAAGTAAATGTGCCCCTGTTGTTTTCTTCTTCTTGTTCAATTTTAAGAAATGTAGGCATTGCAGTGTTAAAAAAAAAAAAAAAAAAAAAAAAAAAAAAAAAGTGTTCAAAAGAGGAATGATCCAAGAAAAAATGGTGTGCTTTTTCTTACTCTTGCAATGATTGGATTAAAGCCCTTGGCTTGATCTAGTAACCAGCTTGAAGGGGAAGCAAATAAAAAAAGATTGGCTGTAATAACAAGTTTTCCTCTAACAAATAAGTGAAAATTTGTAGAGGGAACAGTCTCCATGTGGACACAAGAACCAGATACACAATGTGATAAGGAGCAATAAGAACAGAGTACTCTCTCTTTCAATGGCTCGGAGAAAGTTTTCTGAAAGCATTTAAGTGTTTTCCCAATCTGGGAAAGGAATGAAGAGAAGACAAAAACATACAGCACTTAGTAGAAGCATGGACTGCACAATGTATGTGCCAATTGTTCCTATTAGGAGGGTTAAACTTCAGTACTGAAGATGTACATAGTTTTGTGTGTTAATTACGTCTCTAGGTTTTAGATGTGTTCTGAGATTTTTTTTTTTTTGTGGACTTTCACTAAAACAAAAAGGTTTTGAAAGATGTGGCATAGGTTCAAATGGATACAACAAGAAACAACTGTATAAAAGATCAACCTGCCAAACAGTGTCTGCATTTAATACACAAGCTGGAACTAGACATTAAGAAAAGCTGTTGCACATAGGTGGGATTAATAACATAATTACAGCACTTTTTATATTATCTGTAAATGTAAATGGACTTGATGTATAGAAAGTAGTGAACTATATTAGAAAATGAAGAGTGCAAATATCTATGGTAGAGACATGGCTGGGAAGATCTTAGCATGTGACTTTGATAAAGAAAGGTTTTCAGGATGGTTATTCAGTGGAATATCAGGGTCAAAGGAAAAGGAGTACTTGTATTAATTGCAAGAGGAGCTCCAATAGTGACATAAGAGGATACAAATACAATGGTAGATTTGAAGTACTAAGGGGAGGAGGATTACACTGGCATGAATTTATATCCCACCTAAACATGCTATAATGGAGCTTAAGAAAAATCTGGGAGAAATGATCTGCTTTCAGCAGCGAGGATGAATCTGGGGGCCCAGAAGGGTGAATGAAGACATTTATGAAAATATCTGGCATGGAAGATGTGAATTCAGTAGTAGGATTCCAGAGTGAATTTACATATTCCCCAAGATACAAACACTGAGCTAGACTAGACGGAACTTGTATTTCTCAGGGACATGGGCATTGAATTTAAATTTTTGATATGCATCCAATAACTATTTCAGATCATGTGCCAATGATAACAAAATAAAAATGCAAGGTAATGAAATATAAATGAAATACTGATACTTTACCACTTATCTGTTGAAAAGAGGAATTTAATGAATGGGTAGCAGAAATTATTTGGGAGTTATTGGAGAAGATAGAAATTTCTTCTGAAAATATAGGGAGTAGGATAAAATTAAAGTAGAGTTTATAAATATGTTGGAAAAATAGATGGTTAAGAAGTAAGAAGAATTATTTAGAGGGACTGACAAATGTTAAAGTATAGCAGAATAGGGGGAATTTCACAGAACAAGAGCAGGAGCAATTGCAGAATGCTAAATGGAAAATAAGGGATTACCTCAATAATATGCATGAGTTTAGAAAGAGTGCTGTTAAGCAACTGTTTTAATAGCTCCAGAGCACAAAAACTTTTGGCGCAACAACTCTACAGAAAGTAGAAAGGGGTGTCACCAAGCTTAGGGAACCCATAATAAGGAAGCTCACAAGAGATCCTGTAGAGGTACTAGATATATGTTGGAAATTTTATGAAAATATTTATAAAGCAGAGGAAATATGGAATTCAAGAAAAGGTACAAATGGAAATATGTATGGAAGAATTTAAATATGCCAAGGTTAGAGGGAGATGAAGCTCAATTACGAAGAGTTAGGATAGGAGGAGATGAGAAAAATGGTGATGTATAACCAATTTACAAGAAAGTCCCCAGGAATAGATGGTATTCCTGTGGAAGTTTGGAAACCAGGAGTGAAAAACTTTAAGATCTGGAAGGTTTTGATTAACAGCATTTTAAGAGGAGGAGAAGCACCAACATCCTGGAAAAAGCAGTGGTGACTGTAATATATAAAGAGGGTAAAGGCCTATGAAACCCAGTTTCATATAGGCCCATTTAAAATCTAAGCAATGATTTATAAAGTATTTATGTATATAATGGCCAAAAGTATGGCAAAGGTGATGCCAACATTGATAGATTTGGATCAATGTGGTTTTGCGGAGGGGAGGCAAACATTTGACATTAACACAATGAGGATCCAGATGGAAGGAGAATGAGGGCTTGGTAAGTATTTTAGGAGTATGGATTAAAAAGGAGTCTGTTGTGTCAGTTAAGGATATGCAGGAAGAGCCGACAGAAAAAAAAAAACATACAAAAACTGAGAAACTGGAAGCTATGTTTTTATGGCTATGTATGGCAAAATATAAGCAATTTAAAATGGTTTTAGTCCCTTTCGTTTTATACACAGGTCAAGCATATATTTATCAACCATAGAAGAAGTTGTGAATAGCCATTAAAGAGCTAAAGTATTTTATTTGGGAGGAGAAGACTACAAGAGTCAAGGGGGGTAACCGGATCCTTCCAATAGTACAAAGTGGTTTTGGATTACCTGATTTGAAGGGGTATTTCAGAGCTACAAAGGTAAGGCTTTTATACATAGCACAAGCAGAAAGCTATAATTTTAAAGTGGAAAGGGATGATGACAAAGCATTGGGGAAGCTGAAGAAGCAAGGAGAGACCTTGATTTTGGATGGAGATCCTTAAGGAATGGAGATCCTTAAGGAGAACAATAACCATACAGGATATTATATTCCTAAAGTAGAAGAAAATATTCTAAGAACTAAGCCAACACATAAATGGAAAAAGGAAATTCTGCCCATAAGGATGACTGCAATTGGGTATACAGACAATAGGCAAGAGGGGCTGAAATTTATGGGAGAAAACTGGCAAAAGAATCAAGGTACTGGGAGCAAATAATTGGAGAGGAAAAGGTAATAGAATGGGAAGAGGCTAGTAATTTGTTTGGACTGCATGCTAAAGACTGCCTTCCCTGTCAAGGTTTGATATCAGAGTATAGGAAAAGAGAAACAAACAAGGGGATCCTAAGGGAAATACCAGCACTGGTAGTTTTTTAGTAGAATCTAGAACAGAAGCTGTTAAAGGGATAATCAGTCGAACATATAAAATATTGCATGATGACTACAAATCAATCAGAGGAGGTTAGAAAGGAGTGGGAAGAGAGGTTTGATAAGCGGTTCACAATGAAACAATGGGGGATATATGCACGTCTCCCTTATATGCAACAAAGTTTGGAAGATTTAGGATCTTTGCTTAGAAGTGTTTACATAGGTATTTTTATATCCCTAAGTAGACTTCAAATAATTTTTTTGTCAGGTAGGTTGTAAATGTTGGAGGTGTGATGGGGAAAAAAACAGGTAATAGGGAACATATTTTCTGGGAGTATTATGAGCTGGCAGACTTAAAAGAAATTCCCTGCAGATTCTGCCAAAAATACTGGGTGAGCAAATTGGTATAATTAAGGAAGTTTTTTTTTTTTTTTTTTTTTTTTTTACATATGATACAGAATTGAAATTGCCTAGCCATAGTACGGCCTTGCTGAGTGTAATTATGGTGGCTGCCAAAAAAGCAGTTACTAGAAAATGGAGATAAGTTTAATCCAACTGTAATAGAAGTAGTGAATATCGCAACAAAGATAAAACAACTGCGAATGGGTTATTTAGAAAAAGGGTAGGAGGAAATTACATAGGAAAAATGGGAATTGTGGGTACAATACATACAGAATAATGTTTTGTAGGATGAATGTGGTTTAAAAGAAGGTAGAATTTGAATGAGCTATGTAATGTTTGACGGACAATGACTGGATAGATAAGTGATTTATAATGTTGACAACTAAAAATGTCAGTATGGTTTGTTTCCATTTATATAAATGTATGACTATTAACTAGACTCCCACAATTCCTAGCCTATCATGATCTTGTGTTGTCTCACTAATTTTTAGTGAGCTTAACCTTCCTTAGGATTTTTTCTCATGTAAATAAGTATATACTGTGGAATGATCAAACACCTTCATATAGTATCACAACCTGTGTGTTAAATAACACTAGAAATCCATCCTTGTTTGCTGTTCTTCTATACTCTATCTATTGATCTCTAATGTTTTTCTTTCTTAGGTTTTTGTGAGACCTTAGTATCTCTTATCATAAATTACTAGGTGTATCTAATTTTGTAATATGTTATAAAGATTTGTACTACACCATTTCTAATACAAATGTATTAGTCTTATTCATCTATTCTTAGATAAAATTTTCCTTTTTCCTACTGAAATGTAAAATATATAATGTTAGGCTTGTACTATAATTGTTAAAACTTATGTACCAAATTATACTGTTATTGTCTTTGTCTTGACCTTTTATGTTGTAATTTGTGGAGCTTTTCTCCCCGGGCCTCCACTGAAAATGGACATATATCCAGCTGGACTAGCCCGGTCAACAAATGTAAAATAAAATAAATAAAATAAATAAAATAAAATGTCGTAAGTGCTAATTCAATTAAGATGTTTCTTTTTAAAAAAAAAATAAATAAAATAAAAAAAGCTTCCGTGCATCGGCTTTCAACCAAGGCTGATGGCACGTCCTGTGCCACTGATGCAGGCATTGCCATGTGTTGCTAAGCTTAAATGAGGTGTAATTTTGCAGACTGCTTCAAGGCACTGTTTCTTTAAGACCCATTTGATGGGTTATTCACTTTTTTGGGCCTAAGTTTTGAGTACTTTGACCAGAAATGAGCAGGATGGAAAGATTCTTTCTTCTGTTGGACTGCATTTTGTTACATCTCAAAGGGACCTTCTGTTGGAACCAGAAGGGGGAAACCTGTTTCTTCAGAAAAGCCTTTTCAGTATACTCCTGAAGGTTCACCCCCACAAGACAGCAAGGCATTCCAGGAGGTTTCTGTACTTCCTGCTTGGGAGCCAATCATTATCAGTTCAGAGCGCTGCCCTTTGGTCTCAACTCCACCTCCTGAGTGTTCACCAAGTGCATGACAGTTGTAGAGGCAGTTAGGAACCAATTGTCCAGGTAATGGAAGCAGCATGAGCCAGGCTGCTACAAGATCTTGTGTCAGGGCCAGGGACGCCACCTGTGCAGTTCTTTGGGGATCACGGTCAGCCATCAAAAGTCCAGTCTTTATCCTGTTCAGATGCTAGAATTCATAGGTTATCACTTGGACACATTCTCTCAAATTGCAAAACTACCAGCTTCCAGAGTAGCTACCCTTCATTGTCAAGCCCTTTTCTTGCTGTCTTACAGAAAGTCTCTGGGGTCCCTTATTCTCGTGCTCTTAGAACACATTGTGGCCACTATCTGCTTAGTTACCCCATAGGATCATAGGAGATTACTAAGCTATTAACCCCCCAGAGATCATTTCAAGCCTAGCTGTTTTATCCCAATGTAATATCATAGAAATATTGCTTCATACCAGAGATTGCATTTAGTAATGACTGGCCATGTCCAGGAGGGTTGTGGGTGCTATTCCCAGTAAGAATTTATGGTGCCCCATCCACTCGTCCAGGTTCCTTTTGAACAGTGTCATAGAAGTGCACTGTTTCACATGAATAGGTAGCCTATTCCAAAGTTGCAGCAGTCTCTAGGAGATGAATCTGTCCCTCCAGCATGTCCTATTAGTCACAGGCCAAACTGAATGCAAAGAAATGCATCATCATTCTCTTTGGCACAGTGTCCCTTCACACTATCAAATGAACAACAGTAACTTAAGTACCCACAAAGTGGTAAATGACTTGGGTTCAACTTCGACCACAATGTGTCTACTGTAGTAAAGAAGACTTTCAACATTGCTCAATTGATTAGTAAAAGCATGCAAAAGAGGTTATAACCCCTCTATACTCCCCATTAATGTGGCCCACAATTGAGTATAATGCCACGTTCCACATGTACCTTGCAAAGGGAATGATGATGCATTTCTTTGCATTCAGTTTGAGACTGTGACTAAGACACCAGTTGGTCTGAGTAAAAACCCTCCTGGAGTATACTGACATCATTTGGAGATTCAATAATTGCACCCAATTTGCAGTAGTCTGCAAACTTGGTCAGTCACAACCCCCTTAGTTTTGACCTGAACTTCTGAGAAGCATATACCAAACAATAGAGGGGGGCTAGCACTGACCCCTGTGGCACCGTGCTTGTAACAGGTCTGCTGCTTGTTGTGGAGTCTCCCACTTTGATAGTATGTCTGGTTTAGTGAGCCAGTTAGCAGCCCATCGTACAACAAAGGGGTTTACATTTAGTTTGCTGAGTTGATCGGTAATGCCTGATTTATGGGATTGTGTCGAAAGCCTTTGCCAAGTCAAGATATGATATTTGAAAACATCCACAAGATTTAACAGGCAGGATCTGCCTTTGATAAAGCCAAATTTGGGTAGGTCTATAATTATACGTTCCTCGGCCTTTGAGATGAGGCTGGTCAGGCTTATGGGTCTTTAATTCCCTGGGTCTGTTAGGACACCTTTGTGGAGGGAAATAACTGTTGCTATTCTCCATTCCGCAGGAACAAAGCCTGTAGTTAGACTGTGATTGAAAGGGTACACAATGGTAATGCTAAGACTCTGCAGTGGACACTTGGAGTGCAGTAGTCTTAATTGACTCATCTGATGGAGTTTCTCATCATGTTGCCAAACTTGTGCTGAGGTCAGGTCAGGCTTTGGTTTTAATCTTCCCTGGTGCCCACTAGGAGACTGTTTGTACCCCTCCTGGGCATGCTCATGACTGATGCCTGTCTTCTAGGGTGGGGGGAAGTTACAAAAGGAGGACTGTCCATGGGACCTTGTCCATGAGCAAGGCCATTCTTCACATCAAAATCTTGGAGATGAGAGAGGTCCTCCTTGTGTTGCAGGCCTTTCAGGACAGTCTCATCAGGCGTGTGACTTCAGATGGGCAATGTCGTTCTGTCTGGTATCTGAACAAATATGGAGGAATGCATTCTTACTCCCTTAGTTGGAAGGCCATGAGGGTTTGTCAATGAGAGGTTTCCTGTCAGTGGTTTCTGTTTGCATTGCTCATCCTGGGGAAGTCCAACATTTTAGCAGTCAGTCTGAGCAGGCAGGAACATTATTTTTCCTCACAAGTGGTCCCAGAATCCAAGAGTGGCAGCTCGGATTTTTCAGTGCAGGGGCACTCCATGTTGTGACCAGTTTGTGTCCCCATCCAAAACCAAGTACAGCAGCTATTATGCCTTAGTCCCTCCTCATGGACAGTCACTCAGCAAATCTCTTCTGTATGCTTGGCCCTTGGATCTTCTGTAGCCCTATCCTCCAGCCCTACTGATAATAAAGCTTCTCCAGAGGGTTAACCATTGCAGAGTGAGTGTTACCATTATTGCTCCCCTTTAAGGCCCCACTAGGTGTGGTTCTCCTTTCTTTGTCCTCTTCTGACATACCCCCCTTGGGTCCTGGATCCCATTCCAGAGCTGATTTCTCATTCGGCAGGCATAGATCTGGCTGACATTCAGATGCTCAGGTTAACCACATGGTTTCTCAGATTCCTTTGATGGCCAGAGATCCCAAGCTTTCAGACAGAGTGGTTTGTCATCTTTTCAGAAGGTTTGTATGCTTAGAGTATATGGAAACATTTCACTTACTAGACTAACTCTAAAGGTTTGGACCCTTGCTCAGCTCCTTTGGATGATTCTTGAAATTCTGGCTGACTTGTTTCACTCAGGATCCAGTTACTCTAGTATTAAGGTGCAGTTGGCAGCTATTTCCAGTGTTCACATTGGCAGAGAAAATATGACATTTCTCAAGGTAACCTTTTTGTTGCGTCCTCCAGTCAGGGATCCTGTTCTGCCTTGAGACTCACCTTTTATGCTTCAAGTTCTTGCTGCACTTCCATTCAAGTCTTCTGCTATGGTTGACTTGAAGTTTCATCTTAGAAAACTTTATTCTTAGTGGCTGTTACCTCCAAGCATGTGTCAGAACTGCAGGGCCTATCCTCAGTACCTCTGCATATGGCTTTTCATAAAGACAGGGTGTCTCTCTGTACAGATGCTGCTTTTCTTCCAAAGGTGGCAATGGAGAGCAATTTGAATCGGACCATTCACTTGCCAGTGATCTTTTCAGAATTTTCCACTAAAGGCCAATATGTACTGCATTGTTTCGACATCCATAGACAATGAAGGCTTTATTTGGACAGAACCAAATTTTCCAGCAAGTCCAGTCAATTATTTGTTTCTTTTTCAAAGGTCTGGGTGGGTGTGCCAGTGCCTAAGGTTACTCCATCCAAGTGGCTGCCTGATTGTATTTCATTTTGGTATAGTTTGAAAGGGAAGACCTTACATTGTAAACCGAAAGGTCATCCTTCTAGAGCTATGGCTATTTCTGCAGCCTTTTTCACCAGAGCAGCTTTGAAAGATCTTTGTGCTTCTGCTACTTGCATGGGTCCTGACATGTTTGTGTCCCACTACAAATTGGACATTTTAGTTGAGGGTCTAGGGCCTCCTTTAGTTCCACTGTATTGCGCAATAGGCTTTTTTATAGGGCCTCACTAGGGTTTTTACATGACTGGGGACTCTGTTGAAGCCAGAGGGGAAAGATAGCATCTGATACAAAAGTTATGTACTTGTAATGATAGAGCCATTGTCTCTTTCCGTCTGGTTCAAACTTTTCTCCCACCTATCTTAACATTGTAGGTGAGTCTCTAGACCATGGGATGAATGAGTCTGGGAGGATTGTGCTCCTCCTTTGTTAGGGTCATGAGTGGTTTATGTTAGGATTATGTAATGGAAACTTTTGCAGAGAGGGGCAAACTCAATCTGAGGTAATCCTAGTTGGGCAAGGGATTATGGGTAGAGGAGGTGGAGCTCTGGTGTTTAAGTCTTTAGGATATGGCTAGTTTCTGATCTGAAATGGATCCAATAAGCACATGTTGAACCAGGCAGAAAGAGACATAACGGATATATAATTATGGTAAGTATATAACTTTCATTTCTCTATTAACCAGTATGGAATTCCAGATAAATAATGCAAAATCCTCCTGGACTCCCACTGGAGTGTTTCTGGTATGTCTTATAGATTCTTCTCTTCAAGACACTTTTAACACAAGACAAGATGGATCTTATCTGGAATTCTTCCTGTACTTGTCCAGTCAGTATAGATGGGAAAGCAGAGCTGACCTGAGCTCCTGATCTGTTAGGTTCCAGAGCCATGTGCGTGTCCCCCACCGAGTGCCTGTGGATTATTGATTCAATTGGACCTGCAGACTAAGTCGGCTTTCTTTTAGGTCCAATCTGTATTAAAGCACTATAGCTGGCTAGAATTCCAATGAGGGTGGTGCCACAGTGCTGAAAAGGAAGAGGATTTAAATGTTTTGCACAGGAGAGGAGGATTATTGCAAGATGTTGTAGTTGGCCTATTTTATTAAAAAAAAAAAAAAAAAAAAGTTTGTAGCACATATTTTTGAGTGAGGGGTGCTTTATTTCCTTCATTCCAGAGTGAATGCATGCTTCATGCAGTGAGAAGAGCCTATTTCAGTGAGAAGGAGATCAGGAGAGTGGAAAACACTGCCAATACTTAGGAAGGCATGGGCTGGATTCTTTTATATTTCTTTGTATTTATTGAGGTAAGACCCAGTCTCTTAATTTTTCCTGATTTTAGCTCATATTACTGTTTCCATTCCAAAACTGTCATTTTCGGGAGAAAAGATGGTGGCTTTACACATGACAACTGATGCTATAAACTTGTGTAAATTCACATTCTCTTGCTATATCATCTTCATAAGATGATGGCATTAATGTTTTTAAAAATGTGTTCCTGATTGTTCGTACTTAATTCTGGATGTGTCATATTTTGAAATCTATAGGTAAGCTAGGTATGGAATACTTAAAGGTTCATAGTCAGTGAATATTAGAAGTGCTTATCCATAGATGCAGATAACTGTAGCAGTCTTTTATTTTTTTTCATCTTGATCAGTCAGTCTCAGACTTCTGCAACAGAATCTCTCAGAATCCTAGGGTTCCTGGCTTCTATGATTCTCATGACACCCTTTGCCAAATTAAACCTGGGAAAGATACAGTGGTTTCTATATTAAAAAAAAAAAAAAAAAAAAAAAAAACACACGTACACATGTGGACCCAACATTTGCATTCTCTGGAGTATAAAATTCTAGTTTCGGGCTTTATAAAAAGGGAGCTACTTTAGTGACAAATTGAACTGAACCCAGGTGTCCCCTTTTCTCCTGGGATCCCAGTCCAATCTGTGACCACAGATGTATCAGATTTTCTTTGGGAGCAGTTTCCAAAGAGATACAAGTGCAAAGCCTGTGAAATCCTTCAGGTAGGCCAAAGCACATCAACTTAAGAGATGTTGGCTCTTATCTATGCCTTAAAGTCTATCAATCACCTTTGATCCGCAGGACCTCTTGAAGTGATTACAGAAAATACCACAGTCCTGTAGTATCGGCAACATGGCCGGCCTTAGGCATAGGCGAACTAGGCGACTGCCTAGGGTGCCGTAAAGCCAGCCTCTTAAAGGGCGCAGTTTTTGTTTATTTTAATTAAGAAACCGTGCGCTCTTCTCTGCGCCCTGTTGAAGTGTAAAGCTCTGTAAAGGCCAGCCTCTTAAAGGGCACAGTTTTTATTTATTTGTGTTTTTATTTTAATTAAGAAAGTGTTGCTGCTGACCTCATCACATGTGGGAGCATGTGTGCGACATGACGTCTGCTTCGTGAGGCAGACTGTCAGCCTGTTAGAAAGTGGAATTTGGCTGAAGGGTGGGCTCTGACTGTGTACTCTCTCTCTCTCTCTCTCTCTGTTTACTTCCTGTTCTCATTCTCCAACTGTCGTGGCGGTTGAACAGCGAGTGAATGAGAGTGAGTGAAGTTGAACTAAGCGCTTCAAGTGTGTGAACCCCCAGCTGAACCTGAACAGACCGTAACTTGTGGTAACTGTTCCAGAAAATTCTACAACTATCATGTTGTACACACCAATAAATAGTAACTTAAGGTAGGGGTTAACAGTTTACAATTTGTTTTCTTTTTCTGACAGTTAAAGCTCAAGAGATAGATTGTGCTGTTGCCATAAATTAGCCACAGTTACACCAGTTAACAAAGGTGAGAAAATGTACTAAATGTAAATATCAAGCTTGCTTTACTTCAAGTGAAGCATATGAAATGCTGTAAAAAGTAAACTTGAGTCCTGCTAATCTTTTATTTACTTTTTTAGTTTTCTGCATGTACTTGAGTAAATTGTTATATTTTCAGACAGCATAACTCAAAATCAAATCTTAACATCAAATAATGTAGTTAATACAGAAACAGTAGTTGTTGGGTCTTTCGGCTTTTCCCGATTAGGGGTCACCACAGCGGAACTCCGGTCCGCTAATGATTGGCAGTAGATTTTTACGTGCCGAGTTGCCAGCCCTGATGCACAACCTTCAATGAAGGTACGCCCATTAACGCATGTCTCCACACAGAAGACGCTCTAGCTGAGAATCGAAGAGGACAACGTCTTACTGTGAGGCAACAACGCTACCGCAGCAATACAGAAACAGTAGTATTTCAGTTTATTGTTTTATATATTCTCAGATGCATTAGTGTCGGCTCATAACAGTACTTGCATTGTTAGGCGTGCACCATAAAACGCCTCTGAATTTTCCTGTGGCTCACGCACACTTTTCATGTGGTTTTTTTTTTTTTTTTTTTTTTTTTTTTTTTTTTGGTGACACAGCTTTGACTTAAATAATGACTCACTTTATTTGTATACTTTGATTTGAGTATCCAGGAATAATTTTATAATTACTGAATTGTCAACTTAATGAACTCAACTAAAATGTTTAAAAAAATAACTATTATAGTTTAATGCCTGATTACTCTGCTATGCAGCTTTATATTGTCTCTCAAAGAACTGTGACACGAATTTGATAAAGAAAGTATACTGGTCAGTGTGGAAACAAGACTGTGGATGCAAGTCACATTCTATGTCTTTAGGATGTGAAAACTGCAAAGTTTCTTTCATGTGAGGGGTACAAGACGCAGCATGCAATTACCTGACAGATAAACATAAGGTACATTTCTAAATGTATATCCATAACTTAGAAAGACAGTTGCCTGAAGAACTTAAATCCTTGCACAACTCAAATGCTTTCAGATAAGAAATAGAAAAATCCAAGCTTACAACACATTGCTTCAAAGAAAGCTGGCTGCTCAGCAGAGTTTTTTGAACTGACCACTCCCCAGATGATCTAGGGCTAAGCTAGCAGCCAGGAAATGGATAAGCCAGCTGGGGAGAGATGGGAGTGAATGATCAACACTGGCTTCCCCATACCAGAGGAAGACGCACCTCTCAGCTATCCAGATTTTAATAGCACATCACTGATTTTGCCACATTTTTTGCACTGTCCCTCATATAATATGTCTGATTCTTCTGTCAAATCAATATTGATTACACTCCGTTAGATATTAAGAGTTTCATACTTTGTATCGATCAGAAAAAGCAGGTGATTTTGCCACGTATTTTTGCACTGTCCCTCATAAAATGTCTGATTCTTCTGTCAAATCACTAAGGATTACACTCTGCCAAAACTGTTACGCATTAAGAATTTCATACTTCGTATCGATCAGAAACTGCAAATATTGAGTACAATGCCCTGTTCGGGATGTACCTTACTAGACACCTGCAACAACTAGCTAGGCCTCAAAAATACCTCACCAAGAGGATAACGGGCCTAAAACAAATGCCCTATGCCACCAGGCTAAAAAAACTTCAACTGTACTCTGTTGCATACCGGTTACTCAGAGGTGAGCTCTGTCTGACATACAAAGTTATGTCAAACCCAGAATTGCTGGAAATGCTCCACCTAAGGAAAACCCAATCTTCCCAAGCTACAAGCTCTAGGGACCTTAACCTGACCTCAACAATAAACAGGACTTCTCTACTTCTATTCACAAAGTCCATTCCTGTTTCTCGAAAAGGAGCACAGAGATTCACTGGTCATAAATACAACTGCAACAACAAACAAACTATTCCAAATTCTTACAACAAAAAAATAACCAATGAATAACAGCTCTACTTTCCACCAAAGACTCTAATATTCAAACAGAATTTCTCTACTTCTATTCACAAAGTAGAGCTGTTAGTCACTGGTTATTTTCTTGTCGTAAGAATATGGGATAGTTTGTTGTTTGTTGCAGTAATAAACAGGACTTGTTGGAGAGACAGTGTCCCAGAGACTCCCCTTGCTCTGGAATAAGGTCCCCATATATGTGAGGACGAGCTCCTCATTAGCGCTCTTCAAGAAGAATCTTGAGTGGATGGGCAACAGGAAATTCATCCCGGGAATCGCTTCTGTGGCCCTGCTTGACAGAGGTGCAGGTAACTAAACCACATGGGGAGCGCAAGCCGAAACATTTTGGCTAGGCTTAATTATGCCCTAGGGCCAGTAGCCTAGTAGCTATGAACCTATGATGCAAAACCCATTAATCTATCAAGTTTTTAAAATGAATTAGAGCAATATTTTAAAAATGTCGACTTTTCAGGCCTTTGTTCCCCATTATTTTTAGAATTGTCCAAAAATCATGAGTATAGAAGTTGAGAGATATGGAGGGAGCATGTTGGTGAGAAAAGGTCTAGAACTGTACCATTTGCATGTACAGATTTTTGGAGACAAAAAAAAAAAAACACCAATAAGCATATTTGTTTTCACACTTTGGCCCCACGGGCCTGCTGATCATCAGGACCCCCCCCCGCACACCAATAGGCACTTTTGTTCTCTATCAGTAGGATGAGGGCCAACTGGGAGTGGCCATTGAGGGAGATTTGTGTTATTTCTTGTTTAGACCTGCCTCTCCACACATGTTCAGCTATGCTGAAAAAGACAGGACATGCAGTGGGTTGTCTACATAATGGTCCTTCATTCTGCAAGTGACATATATCAGCAAGCAATACTGCTTACCAACCTCAAGGCATGGGAGATTATTTCCCTGATAGGAGAGCAGACTGTGCCCCTTCACTTGTTTCCCTCCGTGCCTAGCTTCTCCACTGCTGAGGACAATAACTAAACTCCAGTAATCTTGGCTGCAGTCAGGGTTTCATCCATCCCTTCCATGGAGCAAGGCTGTCTAATAACAGCATTCCGTGTCTAGAAGGACTTGTGGCAGTGAGAAAGCATGTTCTCACATAGGGTCCAAATGGAGATCCAAATGCACTTTCCAATCAATAAGAAGAGTTTTTAGGAACCTAAAGAAAAGTAACTAGGGAATATCAAGAATGTGGAATTATTTACTACAAATATTTTGTCTTTTAGTAATCTCCAGATCTTTATGTACAATTTTGGATGCATCTCATGGTTTGGGTGAACTTGCTTTAGTTGATCTGAGGTGTTTGTGGGTCTGCAAGTGGGACTTGTTTCTGCCAATGGTGTGAATTTGGTTATCTCTGACAGTTCACACTTTTATAAAAAAAAAAAATGAGCGGACAGTTATTTGTGGCAAGTATTACTAATCTGATTACTTTTTTGAAGTTTTAGATTGTGCTGTTCCCTATTGATTGACTTATTTTAACCAAAGAGTATGTGTATAATGCAACATATAATGACTAATACCAGAAAGAAATAATGCAGAATCTTTGAAAGCCACAAGGGAATATTGTAGAATCAGACGCTGGTAAAAAATGGGTAATTCTTAAGTCACATAGGGCTGGATTCACGAAGCCGCCATGTAAGAGTTAGCAAGTCTTACACGGAGGCTGCAGTTAAACGGGGTGATGTCAGCATGCCATGCATATTCATGAGAGCATGCTGAATCACACCCTAGGCTAACACGGTCCGTATAGCAAAGTAGGGGGCGTGTCTGCACGGCGAGTCCTGCAAAGGGACACGCCCCCAGAAGAATCACAGTCCCGAAAGGAAACTCCCACGAGCGAGTCCGCGGAAATGTCAAGAAACACAACACCACACATGCCCCCACAGACTATAAACCCAACTGAAATGTAAAACATAAAAATGAACAGTTTAAATTTTTTTTTTTTATAATTTCAAAAATGTTTGCCCGTAATTGCGCTCGTTTGCGCGGGTGTGCCCTTCGCTCAGCCACAGTTAGTCATTGAAAAAGCATATAAGATCTAAATATGCAAAATAAGCCAAGTAGCAATAGCGTACCGGTAGAGACGTCGGCCAAAGAGGAGGTAGTCACGGTTTGAGCCCAAACAACATCATTTTTTAATTTTAGTGAAATAAGCATGAAACAATCCCCTGACATATGTATATGTATATATGTATGTGTATATATGTATATATATATATATATATATATATATATGTGTATATATATATATATATATATATATATATATATATATATATATATATATATATATATAAAACTATAATTTAAGTAAAATGTAATGAAATGGGCCATGTTTTTTTATGAAGAAATCTGACACAATAAAAAAAAAATATTTTATAAGTGCCCATAGCTGAGCAGCGCTCTAACAAGCTGAGTATGTTTGCCCGTAGGTGACCAGTGGTTTAACAGGTGTAATATGAGTGCCCGAAGTTGAGCAGCGCTTTAACATGCTGAAACTGTTTGCCCGTAGTTGCGCAACATTTCTCACAGCGTAATATGTGTGCTCATAGCCAAATGACGCGTAAACCAGCCTAACCCGTTTGCGTGGAGCTGCGCAGCACGCCAACCGGCTTACCGGCGTGCAACGTTGAGCAACCTGTATCAAAGCCGCCTTTAAACAGACACACCTCCTAGCCTGTCTAGACAGTAGTAAAATAAAAAAAAAAAAAAAAGCAATGCCCGGGCTCTAACCCAGTATATACTGTGCATCATAGTCAAAGTACTGAACCACTAAGCCATGACAGCTTTACTGAAAAATGCAGTATTAGCATATATATAGGAATGAATGGAAATAGAAGCATGACAAAGCAGGTTTTTTTAAGCTGATACAATTCCAAAATGGCCAATCACAGATAAGTGCGGGAAAAACGGCATATATAAGCCCCATAGGTGGGAATACACAGCATAACTGATTGTGGAACCTATTTGCAGTCAGGATGGCAGGTGTAGGAGAGGGTAGTCTTTTCCGAGCACAGAGGTGGGGTGTTGAGTCCAAATACATGGTTTGGCTCCTAGTCCACGATCATGAGGCTCAACTCATGCAGGGCCAGGTTCTGTGGGGAGCGTACAAGGCATAGGTGTGGAACCGGTTGGCAAATGATCTCACCAGTGCCACAGGCATACCAAGGACTGGTGAACAGGTCCGTCACCACCATGCGGACCTGAAGAGACAAAAGCAGGACCAACTGAACCGTTGGATCCAGGAGGCCCGGCAAATGCCCAACGCCCCACTACTGAGTAAGTATCCATGTAATTATGTATGTAAGGAATTATCCTAGCTGAGATTATGGAGATGTATGTTCCAATATTACTTCATTTATATTACAGCTGCAGGTATGTGTTCTGCGAATCGGCGAGCCTATGGTGATAGGCTGGAGCGGTTGTGCCACCAGGCAGGTTAGTAATTATTTTTCTGTAATTGTTATACAATATAAGTGAGACAGCTTGTAAAAGAGTTCAGTGTAGTTACATATTAATAAAGTTCAAATAACACTAGAAGAAAGATTCTGCTAGTACTGTATGATTAGATAAGTGATGCAGCCTGTAATCCAGAAATAAAAATTAAACAAATCTGAAATGGAGATTTCCCACCTGTATTGTAATATCAGATAACCTGCTGCAGCCTGAAAATTAGTGGTAAACAAGCTAAAGACAATAGACATGTGTCAAATACATCCCCTTTGAAAATCTGCCATATGAAACAAGTGAGTCTGTTGGAAAGGATTGTTGTAACCAAGTATGACATGTTAATAACGCCTAGAATAAAGTACCATCTTGAATTGTAAAAAATAAAACAAGTGAGAGTATGAGAAAGAGGTATGAATCGACCAAGAAAGCTGTTATAACTTCTGAATAAAGTATACTGCAGTCGGTACATAATGAAATGAATGAGGCAGCCACAACCAAACAGTGAAATGTTTGAAATAAAGTACTGAAGCTGGAATGTGTCTGTCCCACAATTTGGATATGTTGCTGTACCCTTGCAATATGGAGATAGTATGGTTGTATGAAATAATGAACATCCACAGTTGTCTAGAGCCATATAAATCAAATGTAGCAGGATGCTGTACCTGAACACAGCCAGATATGAACGTGTATGAATAAAAATGCAATGTATATTAATGTAGCAGTAACAGTCCCATCACCAACATTCCTAAGGTTACATGTAGGAAACTGTAGTAAGACCTGTAGGGTATATATATCTGCGGCTACTAGAGATGTACAGCATATGTATAGGTAGTTGAAGTTGTTAATGAAATTTCTTCACCCTACCCTATATTCACAAATAATGCCATTCCACAACAAACTGGGTATGTGTATTCACAATTAATTCCTATGGACATTTGTCCTGTTGGTTCAAACATATTTGCACGTACGTTGCTGCATGTGCCCTGTTCACATATCCAAACCTGATGGCCTATTGCCATCAATCAACCCTGCATGCTGTTGGATTGTGTACTGTTGTTCAAAATATGCATGTGTTATGCTTGCTGTTCAATGTTTGGAATTCATGGGTGTTTGGTTAATGGGAATACTGATGCATGCTGTTTACAACTAATTTTGAATGGTATTGTTTGTTACTAACCCAAAATGTCATAAAATATTGCTAAACATAAGACAACAGGGAAGGCGGGTTCCAGCGGACCCACCTCTCCCACCTCAGCTGGCGAGTGCACCAGGCACTAGTGCCCAGGCCGGAACCTCCTCTGGTGGCCATGTGCCACCTTCAGGTGGAAGCACTGCAGGGGATGGGGCTCATCCCCCCTCTGCAAGCGTGGCCGGAGGAGACCGTCCACTCACCCTCCAAAGTATACGGTCTGTGGTGCGTAGCGAGATCAGGCATTCTGTACTTGAACCCCTACGCCAGCTTGAGGCTCGGGTGGTGCAACTCATGGGTGTGCCTGCTGCCAGTCCTACACAGCCCCCAGCACAGCCCCGTCCTGGGCTGTGAAGGCACAGTGGCAACTGCCCATGGGTGGGGATCTCAGTTCCACTGTTGCCATCTGTGGGCTCATGGGCTCGCAATATCCAAACATCCGTCCCAGTCAATTGTGTTCCCCCCCACATGTCATACTCTGCCCCTGTATGCATCTTGTTTGTCTTGTCTGTTAACCTCCCC